>NC_068356.1:76610662-76825662 GCF_020536995.1 Dreissena polymorpha
AAATTAGATCCGCGGATGTCTGCATTAAAAATCTGCATTGCACCTACAAATGAAATACACCGACAATGTTTGGGTTTTTCAGATGTTTAATGTTTAATCCACTTTTATATCGGTTTATTGAATAAATTGTGAACTAAGAGGATAATATACATACAGTTACACGTATCATATATAATTCTAACGACAAAATATCCCGGGTCCAACATATGTTACATTGACATAGTATCGGCTTATGAAAACAGGTATTCCATCAATTCAAGTAACACAGTCGTTTAGCATTATACCCCAAAACATCTGAACAATTCAACCAAAAGGTTTGCTTGAGTTTATATGAAATTGTAAAAAATAACTCAGCAATGACCATATAGTGTTTCCATATTATATTCGAATCAGAATTCCCATGCATGGGTTCATTATTATACAACAAAAGTACGAGGTCGTTTGTATTCCAAAGGGCATCAACAACTTCCATGAAACCTACATAAATCAGTTAAATTGTATTTTGCATTCAGCCACGATTTCCAGCAGTAGATTACGATATTACTGGGACCCTTGAGAGTCGTACGGGTGTCTGTTTGGGCATGTGATGTAATTATGTATGCAATGATCACGGAAGGCGAATAGATAAAAATAATAAAAGCTCAATTGATGTCAGGATATGGTTGATAAATGTTGCACAAGTTATAAGAAATGATTTTTGTCAGTAAAACCTACGTGTTCAGTCTGTGGAAACGTAGGCGAATTTTATTGAATAATTAATGGGAAACACGCTTGTTTATAAACATGAACTTATAATTGTCACTAGGTACACATATAGCGCACTGTATTTTTTTAATATGATTCATTTTATAAGCGTTAGATGCATGCAGTGTATTGACAATGGTTAGTTAATATGCTTTTTTCTCTCGAGCCGTTATTTAGCTGAAATTGTTAGGATAAAACTTAATTGTATTAAATAATTTTGACGTCGTGTATGCATAAACAATGCCGAACTATCATAACGTTACCAATTGAATGGCACAGCTATTAATTAAATTGCTATATTTGAAATTCAAGTTGATTACCACGCGTAAATGGTAACTCTCTAGGGGCCATACTTGACGCTGGCGCATGCATTCAGTTTCAGTGACGGTTTCAGCTTTATTTGCATAATTATTAAAGCGCAAACAAATTATGCAAAAGGGAGCCAACGGCATTATCTCTAATGGTCCGCACAATTGCACGTGAGAACAAGTAGGTTATTTATATCGATGACTTAGTTGTATAAATTGTAAGAAGAGGGAAAAGGATCACGTGTGCGGATTATCCAATAAGAATTAAGCGTTTAGTTGACAGTTTCAATGCGTTGCATGTATGCTATGAACGAGTTTATCAGACGGTGCATATGTTCAAAGTGGTTGAATTTAAAACAAAACAACAATACCAAAACATTGTAAATATACGTTTCAGAACATTATAACACCATTTTATTGACGACAAACAAACACGTAGTGATGACATAACGAATACGTTTTTTAAAGGAAAATATCCGTTATTAATGTGTAAACTATGATGACTCTATTACCTGAGTTGTTTCTTTACATCTTATTATTTTAATCATTGAAATACAGTCAGTAAATAAACGCTACGGCTTACATTTGATAGGTTCGAATTTTCTATACGAGCTAACGATTTATATTTCGAGAAAATGTATTCGTACTCGTACACCACACAATACGAAAGGAAGAGCCACTCATGTATTCGTACTCATACAACGCACAGTACGAAAGGAAGAGCCGCCCATGTATTCGTGCTCGTACACCGAGCAATACGAAAGGAAGAGCCGCCCATGTATTCTTACTCGTACACCGCACAATAGGAAAGGAAGAGCCGCTATTCCAAGCTCATGTAATCGTACTCATACACCGCACAATACGAAAGGAAGAGACGCTTTTTCAGTACAATAAGCAGCGTGAGGCAAACACAACTCAAGTAAATACACGAAATATGCAAATGCCGCACACAGGACGTTTATTGAAGGCAAGTATACCAATATTGTCGACGGAACATTAACGTCTCCTGAGAAGCGCTCATTGCGTACAAAATCAACTGTAGACAGCATCGAATATGTTAGATAGGACCATATAATCGTGACAGGAATATATTGTTTAATCTTTGGAGGTGTACATGAGAACTAGAAATTCCCAAATGCGTTGTATATGGTTCAATGTTGTGTATGGTTATGCACATTGTAAAACATGAAGCTAGTGTGTGTATACTGTACATGTTAAATTTTTATTTAATAGTAAAGATGTAACTACATTTGACCATTTTATTTTAATCACCATTTAAATGTAAGCAAATTATTTAAAATATTCAAACAAATGTTTAAAAGTAAATAAATGCTAAGAGGCGTCTTTGCCAAATGCAATTCTTGTTTTCCATATTTGATACGTTCAAATAAATGCGAAAAAGCATGGTAAACCATAAAAAAGGTGTGTCTTATGTTATTTAAGTCATATACTCTCACATGCATTAGAATCGAATCAGTAGTAATCGTAGTAATAACAAGTAATACGCGTTGTGTTACCAATATGTGGCCAACTAATTCAGACTTTTATCGAAACCATTTGAGATGTAACAAAAATGTATTAGAGAAATTCAACCATGTAAAATTATACCTTATCGGTAGCTGCCGTACAAGTCATGTTTACATGTGTTTTTTTCTCTCTAGAAATTGATGTCTCAGAAAGCCATACAAGCTGCTTGTTTCCAGGAAGGATGACAATTAATCAGCGTTGTTACATCCAATGGGTTTTGTTGATGACTTTCCGACTACAACAGCATGGGAGCAAAATGAGTTAACTAAGAGAGCTGCATGTTAACACAGCGTCATTGTGTTTCACTTTAAATGTTTTGCATATTCTGGGCCAGGATTCTAATCAAGGCAAATACAACCATCCTTTGAGCACAATCAGCTTGTTTAGACATTTCAGTCACGTAGTGTTGTTATTCTAATCTTTGCATATTTATAGTGAGTATGAAACGATGACGTCATATGATGAAGGCGGTCTGGAGATTAATAGTATCGCTATATAATACGAGTGCATTTCGGTTATACTTGCAAACTGTCGATAAAGAGCATATCAAGTAAGTGCTAGGTACAAAATCTTATCTCATGCTAAAAACAGATGAATTCTAGTCTCGACTGCTATTATCTATATTACAATATGCAACACTCAAAAGCATGAATAAATGTATATTATTCTCAAAATGTCATCGGTCGCTATTCTGTAAAGTTGCAAAACATAGATTTAAAATGAAGCGATCGAAATAATCTAAAATTGTCTTAATTGGCATCGATATGATCGAATTTATTTTAATGGTATATAAACAAAAATATTATTCGCTGTATAGCCCTTAAGTCAATTAAACAAGCATTTTGTATATAGCAATACCTATTATTACATACTTCATGTACAACTATGATTGTTTTGATACTAACAGGCGCTAATGTTTACATGCAATTGACGTTTAGTCTAGTTTGCCTCATATCATTTGTGAACAAATATTGTCCCATAATCAACCAGAAAACTATGTTACTTTAAATTGCCTAAACAGTTCCTTTTTTAAATACTAGTATAGTTTAATATATGTGAATTATGTATGTTAATGTACTGCAAAACAAGTATACAACTCAATAAAGTAAAACAACAGTTGTAGCTGGAACATCCATTTATGTAAACATATTTCAGGCAATCGACATCGATCGATACAAAGCATGTGCGTTTAGTTTAACACTTTTAACATGATGCAATGAACACATACTTGAATGGGCACTGAACCTTGGTCCTCCCTATCGATAGTAGAACACCATATTAACGACGCATCCTCAAACAAAATACAATCATTAAATACAAAACAAACACAGATACTATAGAAGTACACATTAAATGGAATGTTTTCAAAAATGTCAATGAACAGGTACTTATATGTTTTAATTTTGGAAACATGAAAATATGTACCATACCATTTCAAACTTGCAGTATATACATATCGTTAATTTTTGTAGCGCTGAAACTGGTATTGACGAATGAAAGGGAGGCAACGTATTACACTGCAAGGTGAATTGACGTTCTTGCGATAGCCTCCCATTCAATATAAATAGGATCTGACACGAGTTGTCATATGATACCATATTTTATTGAACGAGTTCAGGAATTTTGTTGGTAAGCGAGCCTTTGGCGAACTTACTAACGAAATTCCTGGACGAGTTTAAAGCTGATAAAATATGATATGAAATGACAAAGAGTGTCAGATCTTTTTTAGCGCATGCTTTTAAAGGGGCCTTTTCACCGATTTTGGCATGTTTTAAAGTTTGTCATTAAATGCTTTATATTGATAAATGTAAACATTGGATTTTAAAAGCTCCAGTAAAAAATCAAGAATAAAATTAAAACAGGAAAAATAAGTAGCCGGTACCAGGGCTCGAACCAGTGACCCCC
Organism: Dreissena polymorpha; assembly: GCF_020536995.1. Lineage (NCBI taxonomy): Eukaryota > Metazoa > Mollusca > Bivalvia > Myida > Dreissenidae > Dreissena > Dreissena polymorpha. The sequence continues at coordinate 76,615,147 of NC_068356.1, forward strand.
GGAGTCCTGGAGTTAGTCTGAAGTAAAAACGCATTAGCCCTGTCGGCTATTCCGCCGAGTATGCACAGAATACGTATTTTATACGTTATATAAGCAATCTTCGTAGTTTCGTAAATTTTAACAACAACAGAACTATCCAAATTATTTAATCGTTTCGCATTTCAACGCTTTATAATTTGTTGGTTTTCAAATCGTCAAAAAATACATATAATGGCTATATTGGACTATGGTAAATGTTCAGTAATACTGTTTCCTCACAAATATCATAACTAAATCGAAAATTTGCGAATCTGAAACAACTTTTTAAGTTTCCCTTTCCCTTTAAATGAGCAAATTAAATAAATATATACGCAAAAATAATGATAAATACCGAATGTTGTTTACATTTCGTGACGGCATTTGACGTTGCAACGTCATTTAAGCATATTATCAAAATGCGATTGGTCAATCGAACGAAAATAAGCCAATGAACATGATTAAAAAGTATATTACACATGTGTGAGATAAAAATATTCGTAATGGTAATATTACACGAGAAACATGGTATGGCACGTGATAAATACATATATTACTTTAAGCTTATCGGTTGGTTGAGTGATACGATATTCTCATTTGATTATTAAAAACCGATTTGGTGTGGTATCACTATAATAATTAGATCAATGATTATTGTTTGTAAGCTGATTTAATCGCATGATTTAGCCACGTTTGGGAAAAATGGACTTTATTAATGTGTTTAAAGTGTCGACCAGGCTTAGCCTATGCAGTCCACACAGGCTGATTAGGGAAAACACAGGCTAGACTGGATTTTTGTTTTATAACATATAATGTTAATTTAAACTAAAAATTCCATTAAATCGCAATGTGTCACCCTTTATTAACCTGTTTTCAATAATTTTACATACTTGACTTTACGTCTGCGATTAGTTTTAGATAGAAAATGTTTACGAGATCGCGTGTGATCAATATGTTGTTTTACTGGCGTTGGTTTCAATCAGTAATAAGAAAAGCGTAATAATTGAATACACAACGTATCGTGCGACACAGAATGGATTAAGATTTCGTCCAGAGCAAATTACGGTATGTTCGTGTGAATTATTCCAACCATATTTCTGTGCACTGGATTGACATCGTTACAAAGGATTGTCAGCGAGTTATGTCAATTATTGAATACAACATAGTCATCTTTGTTGAAATCAGTGGTCACGCGCAATCCTCTTCGGAACTTTAAAATGGCTACCGGAACAACTTTGCGAAATCGGAAATTCGTACACTTAAGTACCTTTACCTTAAGTTTAAGATATTCATAATTTAGAGAAGTTTGCGATTACACGTTTCTCTGTAATCATGTTCGTTTCATGGTAAATTTAAATTTTCACATTCGCTAAATCCTGGTTTTCTATTTCTCTACTTTTTGCTCGTATGCTAGGTATGTAGACTGAAATAATATTGATAATGAAACTATTAATGGCGCGTTTAATACACACGGATTTTAACCATTGGTACAATATTTTAAGTAGTGACCTCATTGTTTTCAACGTGTTATTTGTTACAAAATATTATTACTCCAGCCATTTTTGCGAAATGTGCATTCTCCGCGGAGAAAAGATATAATTAATACACTAGAATTGTTTCATATATTATTAGAAAAACATTAATAAAACTTGATAACAATAACATTATATTTATTTAAAACACTCGAAAACCGTGGTCCAAAAACGTATACAAGCACGTGTAATACACATCACATCTGTGTATGCATTGAAGCCGGATGTTAGGATTTTAAAACCTAAAAATAAATGAGGACCATAATGCCTGCACGTACAAACTAGCATTATTACCCGCATAGTTTGGAATGTTGAATTGAAGCGTTGCATAAAATGAGGCTAAATACATGCGCAACACAAACTTAAACCATTTATGCCTAGAGGACTCTCCCATCCTTGTAAATTTGATCAATTTATTTAAAAAAAAATAGGGATGTCTAGTATATTTATTTCTATATTTAGAATATTTCTTACAGAAATTCCTTTAAGCAAACAGCGCAGACCCTGATGAGACGCCGCATCATGCGGCGTCTCATCTGGGTCTACACTGTTTGCCAATGCCTTTTTTCTAGACTCTAGGCATAAATGGGGTTAACTCCTTAGTTCAGCAAGTAGAGAGAAACACCAAATATTTAGCCTATTCAAGCAAATACATGTACGCCATACACTGCTCATTATACATCATATTAAGCAGACTCTGCTAGCACAAGAAGATGCATAAGGTTTGAATAGATTATATTTGCCATATGATTGTATCTTAACCCCAATTTCATGCCATGAGCATACATATTTCCATCTCCTAAGCAGTTATATGAATACCATTGTAAATAATATTTGATATTATAGAATGGACACAAGAGATCTATGATGGAGTAAATGTAAACGAATTCGTTGTTTTCCCCTAGTCATAAAGAGGAGATTTATTTTTGATTCCGACTTACGGAGGGCACTTGGTGATTAAATGGACGATTGTTTGTGGAAAAAAAATAAGATAGCGACTTGAAAAGGAAAACTATACGGTAGTGCTTGCACATATAAAGCTAACTCAAAGGAGTTTAATTATCAACGCAAGCCGCTTGTGTTATATGTAACACATACCATTGCAATAGATACATTTAAAGTATAATAACGTATTTACAATTTCTTTGCTGCAATTATACTTTATACTGCCAGTTTTGATCCATACAAAACATTTCTACAAAGAAACCACCGGTAACTGCACTTTTCTTATTTACAAAGGCACGTTAATACGAAGCAAACATCCACGACATCTGCATATGTGTTAATGCATTGCTTTCTCCCATCGGAAATTGAAATTTATACCAGTCATTTACCGTCCGGATAATTGAATGTATTTGTGTGCGGTTCTTGATTCCTCTAAATCTGCTGTGATAATTGTGTTCCAGATGAATGAAAAACACACAATGTGAACGAAATGATCAACAATGAGAACGAAATACTCAAAGCATGGGCATGACAGAAGCTTCGTCGAGAGTGTGTGCTCCATCTATTTCATATTACGTAAAATCTAACGACGGAATCTATTGTGGCAACATTCGCAATGCTAAACTATGCGATGTTGAATAAAATCAAAGTACTGACAGTACTGGTGTGACGATGCTTTTGAAGAGTATCGATATAAAAGCATCAATTAAAGTTTATCTACATCACCACAGTAATGTATGTGGGTACGAATATTTTTGGTACGAAAACAATTTTGGGTACGAACATTTTGGGAACGAACAAATTATGAAGAAAAAATTGGGTACAAAACAAATTTGGGTACGAAAAAAAATTGGGTACGAAAAAAGTTGGGTACGAAAAAAAATTGGGTACGAAAAAAGTGTGGTACAAACAAAAATTTGGGTACGAACAAAATTTGGGTACGAAAAAAATGGGTACGAAAAAAAATTGGAATGACAAATTTTGTGTACGAAAAAAAATTTAAGGTGACGGGGAAGTTGTACCCGTGGGGAACTTGAATCATTCATCGAAACTGGAAGGCGCGTTACATTCTCGCTCAAATATAAAAATAACTACATTTAGGGGTTTCCCAGCGTCACAGTTTTGTGTCTGGTTCATGTCCTGAACATCTCGATACATTTGAAAGAGGACGTTCACCAAGCTGCCTTTACCTTTATTAATGATAATCAGCGAGGTATGCCGATTGAGAAAATTTAGCCAACTCAATCGGACTGGCTAGGTCTTTTACATAGGTCGCCATTGTGAATAATTTTTACATGCTATGATAACTTAGATGAGCTGCTTCGCTGAATAAGCATCGTCAAAAATCATGAACCTTATTTCACATTGTCAAAATAGGCAGTGGTGAATCCGTATTTTTACCTTGCAGATTTAAAATACGACAAATTATTTAAAAACGTATTTTAAAGCCCGAATAACTTTCATAAAACGTAATATGGTCTTTGCTTATTGAACAATATAGATAAAGGAACGAACTTAAACCGATACAACGCAATTTTAATATATCTTACAACGGAATATCGATGTTTCGATATAAAACTATGCATTCATCTTTTTAAGAATAACCCTAGCGCACTCTGAAAAAATATACGTTACACAGTTGAATATCTGTAAAAGGATTGAACTTGTTTCATCGGAAATGGAAATTTATTCAAGGCATTTATAGTCTGGAGAATTCAATTGATTCTTTTATTCCGCTATATCTTATGGCAAATACTCGTTTGTGTTCCGAATGAGTGAAATGCAAAACATATTAACGATTATTCAGCGTTCTTTTTGCGGGGTTGGAGGGGGGGGGGGGGGGTGTGTGACAAAAGTAATGCCATGCAAGTCATCAATTCAATCGTCATCGACAATGGGTTTTTCGTTACGGACATGCGGCGTTTTATATTAAATCCGATTTTTCTTTTGCCCCTCGAATGAATAATTCATAATATTATTTTGGTCAAACTACAGAATGTATTCATTAAATATTGAACATACCGTTTATGTGTTAATGCATTTGTACTTACTGTTACTCAAAACTTTTACCGGCGATTATGAGACAGGGTGATATTGATGGAATTTAAACTTTATTCTTGTTATTTCAAATGAGTATATGTATAGACCAGTCTCTACACGACTTGTATAGCAAATGTTACTGATAGAAGTGAAAGTTATGTCTATTCATGGAAAGCAATAATCTAAAAATTTCATCAATGTATTCATAACATGAATATATTGCTGGTATCTTAAATGAACGGCGACACCGATGTTGATTAGCAGATATTTCATTTTTGTTTTGTTTTAAATAAATTTCACACATGTGCTCTATTAACATACATAGCAGTACACTCTACATATAAACATAGCATGCTACATACAAAACAATATGAAAAAAAAATAAGAAGGCGTGGCTGTTGCCATAACTTTGTAACAAAAAATGACTTATATCAAGTTAAAAGTAAAATTCCTAGCAAAGTGTAACTGACTTATTCCAAATAGTGTTCATGATTCTATACGTGCATTACTACAAGAAGCAGGATACGTATAATTATGATTGTCAAGCTCAGTCACTGTCGCACTTACACACATACAAAATGCTTAAAGAATAAAGCCCCGACAATGAACTGACTGCATGCAGATACTGATTTGGTTACTGTCTCTCCCCGACTATGAACTGACTGCACGCAGATACTGATTTGGTTACTGTCTCTCCCCGACTATGAACTGACTGCACGCAGATACTGATTTGGTTACTTTCTCTCCCCGACTATGACCTGACTGCATGCAGATACTGATTTGGTTACTGTCTCTCCCCGACTATGAACTGACTGCACGCAGATACTGATTTGGTTACTGTCTCTCCCCGACTATGAACTGACTGCATGCAGATACTGATTTGGTTACTGTCTCTCGCCGACTATGAACTGACTGCATGCAGATACTGATTTGGTTACTGCCTCTCAATATTACGACACGCATACAGCATCAAATGAGAACGAACAAACATACAATCAAATAAATAAATGAAAAATATCCAACATTATAATAACGTGGCATTCTATCATGTTTATATACCTACGTCGACGGATTTGATTTCTGTCTGACAATAACACAAACAGACGATCAACCAGTCATATGATAAGCTTGTTACACACATGAATACACCTTAACACATATTTTTACATAATTATGCAGATCGATAGTTTTGAGATACATACGAAAACGCCAGAAATAAAATCAGATGATTGTTTTTTGTCCGTTACACAAACAACGACTGCTATAGAATCAGATTTGTGTCTCATACGTCCGTTCCACTAATTTCCTCCAACAATAGTTCATCAAGTATCCAGTTAAAGAGGAAATCAAAGGGAAATGAACGTAAACCAATAACACTTCAGCACCAACCCAGAGGCAGCTTGCTTTGTCGCTGCTAAGAAGCAATTACACATCATAAACACGGCTAATGGAATCGCTAAACTAGTGTGCTATTTAATCATGTGGCGATCGCTTCAATGCCAGTTTTCTTTTAAGATGTTTGCCCTCTCGAGATGCTGACAAAGCGAGTCAAACAAATGTTTGTTTAGCTCAAAATACCAAATGCATGCTTGCCAATAAAATCACTGTGGATTCAGTAGCGTGTTGTTATCATAACTGTGGGTATCATCATATACAATATATAACAAATCAAACATAAACAAACAATCTGAAATAATAAGAGCATACGTTCTTATATCATACTGTTTCAGGGTTTCGAAACACGCAGCGATGATGACCAGATACTTGTTAATGCATACTACATGTATAAGTGTGAACTTATATAAAAGTTGTTTGACGATTTTTATTTATAAAGAGTGGAGCTATAACACGGTGACACTAATAGCAGTGATTATACCCGCATTATAATTAACTAATATAAAGCAAAAACTAGTAAAAATATTTCCGTAAATCACCTTACTCATGTGTTAATTGTTTTCCATCTATTTCTAAATTATGTTTAGTTTTAGAAGAATATCAAATTAATACACATTTAAACAGCAAGTGTTCGTCTCCTAAATGAACAAAAACTAAATGCAATACTACCAATTCAACTACATGAAACGCTATCATATCGTTATACATTTTCCTAAAGTAAAATGATGCATGACAGTTGCATTATTCATATCGTCATTTCATGCCATTATTCCGACATTAATCTACAGCAGTCATTTTAGCATTAATGTTCAACAAAGAACGACACTTATGAGGGAATTTGATTTATGGTAAAGTTCTGCTGTTTGCTTTTTATTTTACAATGAGCAGGAAAAGCCTGCTCAATTTCTCAAGCATAATTGACATATTGACGTCGTAAGACTTGGAAACATGAAACCTAGCAATTTAAGAAAAAATCGAAATACATTGAGTTGAATATGTAGGAAACCAGTTTTTGTTTTATGATTTCCCTTAAGATTTACGCAAATATTTATGTCGTTTGACGTGCTCCATTATTTGACAAAATGTGAATTTATGAAAGCCTGCATGCATTTGTGTACTCTTAACAGCTGTTAATACTTAATCAGATACTTATTTTAATATATGCGATACACAATTGGCGTATCGGAAACACATAATAACCAGAATCAGAATCAGAATCAGAATCGTTTATTCAGACTTAAGCATTACAAGCTCATCGTCATTTACAATATATAATAACATATACAATAACAGCATGAAGTAAATACAAACAAAAATATACTCATTTCGAAGAAAGATCAATTTACTATATAAGGAGTAAACATGTTAATGTGTTTTCGTGAGAATGTTATAACATAATTTCAAACGAAGTTTAATAATTGCAGCACTAATTGTATTATTCTGCAAAAAAGTTGCACTAGTGAATAGAATTATTGTTTCAATCCTCATATGGAAGATATTACTCGTTTTTTTGTATACATTTAAACCTTTGAGTCTTTTTAACAAGGAAAAATACATGAATATGAATTCGTATGATGGGCATATATAACCGCATAATCTAACTTTATATTTGAATGTTATTTTTCATTCGTAGTTTAATGAATTTATACTTATCGGATAGGAATGCTGATACCTTTAAAGCTGTTTGTAATGAAAATCATATGTCGAAATGTGTTACGCTTACTTGTAGTTAAGTAATGTATCAGTGTTAATAATAGTGCTTTCCTCTTTGTTGACCACCTATACGAAAAACGAAACTATAGTTGGTCTCTAGGGATATTGCTCCTTAGTAAATAGTAAAATAGTGTCAGTTAGAGGGCAATCTTAGTTTAAAAAGTAAGATCTCCATCTATATACACTAGTCAATTTAATTTAAATTGTATCATACCCCAGCGTCGACCATCTATGCGAAAAAAGAAATATAGATGATCTAGGAGTATGTATGCGACAAAATTACTTTCGTAGCAGTTACACAATACTTTAAATATTTGATAAACAAATATAAATTCAAACAGCACACAAACATACAAACATGATACCGGGGTATGTATGCGGCAAGATTACTTTCGTAACAATTATACAATACATTAAGTATTTGAAAAATAAATAAAATACACAAACATGATTTAAGGGTTTGTATGCGTCAAACTTACTTTTATACCAATTATACAATACATTAAAGATTTGAAAAGCAAGTAAAAACACATACAGCAAAAATCATACATAAACCTGAATATTCAAAACGAGTTGGGTGTATGAAAGCTTTGAGTGATGTGTAAATCACCGATTTTATAATTAAACTGTAGATATTAACGTTTCTCTTAGTTGGAAAGCTTTTTGGTAGTATGTTGCCAGCTTTTTTAAAGTAGCTTTATTTTCGCTTTGCATAAGTAGAACATATTTAAGCATGCTCGTGTGAGTATAGAGATATTTTGAAATATATTCTTTCCGAATATGGATTTATATGGGGCACTTTAGTACAAAATGAAACTCGTCTTCTCTATCATTAAGGTTACAGAGGGTGCATTTTCTATCTTGTCTAGGCACATTATTATGACGACCGATTTCAATATTTAATTTATGGGATGATAAATATAATTTGGCCAATACATTTCTGTATTTTGGATTTTCCAACTGGCTAATATATGCTGACTTTTCAAAATTAAGTGTAATTTCTCTATATACATCTAGAGACGTTGAGTTTTCTAGTCCTGATCGCCAATCGCTAATATAGATATCGATAAGTCGGACTCAGCTTTTGGATAAATGTTTCTATTTTAACAGAGTTCGGATACATCCATATTTCATGTAAGCCCGAGGATTGAAGTATCAGACGCACTTGAGATGCCCAGTTTGAATGAAAATTGTTAGCATTTATGTTATTTAATTGTTCGTTTAAAACGGTATTTAAAATACATTTTTCTTGTTTGCTGTGTGTATCTTTAAAAAGTATTTAACCATTCTAATGTATCTTTCGAAATACAGTGGAAATCTACCCAGTTCGTTATACAATGCAAGAGTATTTGTAGAGGGTTTTACATTAAGAACCTATTTACAAAACTTTGTGTGTACTCTTTCTAAAGTTTCATCTTGATCCTACCCCCAAACTTCCGAGCAGTAATTTAATACTGATAGGACATACGCGTCAAATAGGTTAAACATTATATTAATTGGTACTTTGTTATTCTTAATTAAAGACATAAGCGCATGTAAAGATCGCAATTCTTTCCCCGCAAGTGTTTTCATTGCTAGAGCGAATGACCCGCCGCTGGTAAACACAACCCTTAAGTAGTTGAAGGAGTTAACAATTTCTACCTCTTGATTATTGTAAAACCATTTTTCGTTAGCACCTACCCTCCCCCTTTTCGAAAGATCATTACTTTAGTGTTTTTTTGTTTACTGTGTAATTCCAATTTTGACAATATGAATACAGACTATTGAGAGATTTTTGCAGTTCATCTTTGGATTCAGATACGAGCACTGCGTCGTCAGCGAATAGTTATAAGAAAATAGCGATTTGGTCAATATTTATACCTGCATCTATATTTTCCTGTAAGTGCATCTCAATATCATTAAGGAAGAAAGAAAAGCAGATCGGAGAGGTGATCTCCCCCTGGAATAGTCCAATGTTGCTATTAATTTTTTTTGACAATGCTCCTAAATGTTTTACGCAAAATTTAACTTCACTGTACATAGAACGGAGCACGGATAATAATTTTCCGTCGATTCCTAAATGTATAAGTTTGTACCACAGTCTATTCCTGTCTATGCAGTCATATGCTTTACGATAATCCACAAAACAGCAATACATTTTTTTCTTATTACAGATTAGTCTCTGTATCAGCGAGTTTAAAATAAACACTGGGTCTGTACAGCCATAATTGTTTTTAAATCCAAATTGGGCGTCCGTTAACACCGAATTTTCGTGAGCCCATAATTTAAGTCGCTCTTCAATACTATAGTGAACAATTTAGAAAAACAGCTTGTTAGTGTAATCCCCCTTTAATTATTTGGGTCGGATTGGTCACCTTTTTTATGAATGGGGATAATCATGCCCGAGGCCCAAGCACGGGGAAATGACTTTGAGTTCAGTGTGTGATTAAAAAATGTGTTAAGCGGGCGGACTATTTGTCGTGCGCATACCTTAAAATATTCATACAAAACATTGTCAATCGATGGTGATTTATTAACACCAAGTTTCTTAATTGCTTTTAAAATTTCAGTGTCCGAGATTGGGCTATCAAGGCACATGTTATAGTTATAGTTGAATTGTTTTGTTATTTCATATTAAATCATAATACCATTAAATATGTTGCATCGTACGCAAGCTGTCAATTTTAACCTACAATATATTTTAAGCAATATATTTACTAGTACCTATATACATAGATATAGTCCTATATAAATGTTCAAGTTTTACCAAACCACTAAAACTCGTATTGCATAAATATAAACTATATTAAACAATTTGACTTGATGTTAGAGTAAATGCAATAGTAAAACCAACGTACACATATAACGTATTTTGTGACTTTTGATACGTTTGCGTATAAAAGGTCAAATTAAACAGGGTTGTGCTCCAGTGCATGTCCAATCTACAATACATATGCAAGCATCCTAGATGCATGTGTCGTATGACGTAATCAGACACAACTGCGTCTGACATATCTAAATTATTACTCTTGATTTCATCTTTCTTTTAACTAGCGACAAATACATCACATACAAAAGAAAGAGCTTGGTTAAACAAAGAGGTTTAGTATCTTACGGGCGGATTTTACCACAACGCAACCGGGAATTTATCCATGAGTTTCAAGGATGTCCTAGTTGAACATAGTTGTGTATCCCTTTCGAGAGCCGAACTCAATGCCAGCTTGTTGTTAAATTGTTTAAAGGATCTCCTCAGGATCTATACACTGACAAATAATGGACTTTTAAGAGTTCACACGTTCTAAACATGTTTAATGACTTACCGGCGCACTCGATGCCGATCTTCTTGGGCATCGCTTTAAGGATCTCCTCCGGGTCCTCAAACAGTGCGAACATCAGGGTCACGTTATTTGTAGCCCTTCGTGCACTGCAATCGAGCATCACATGATTACATTTCGTAATACGTTTGTTTGAATGTTGTTTTTTTCAAATGGAAGTAATATCTCAGCTCGTGTTTTATCAGTAGTATGTCAGACTTATGGAAACACAACTCCGCATTCAATTTGGTACGACATTTTTATATGTTTTATATAAATGGTTGTGTTGATATATGTGTAAATGCTACATATCAATTTGTCTGGTTTATAAGGACAAGATGTTATAAATACAAAATACAGAATACGTTGCTTTATGAAAAACCAAGTATTAATGAAAATCTTCCGCCGGTCATGTGCGCAGGGCCAGTTTTGTTACTAAAAATTTGCATGGTTAACTCACACGAATTAACATAATATAACCTAAACCGTTAATTGCAGGTATTGAATCAAAATGTAGTAATATAAACAAAGCATTACTTTCAGGATAATTTACAAAATCTAAACTCATGTGGAGATCGGTGCTCTTTTATAATAATCCAGAATGTGTAGTACGATTGTGAGTTCATTACATCTTTAACTAGTATGCACAAAGATGAAGCATGTTTGCGCTAAGTATACTATTTACAGAAAAACATTGTAATAACTTTAGTAACAAATAATACAATTGAGACTCGTTCTGAGAAAACGGGACTAATGGATGTGCGTAAAGTGTCATCCCAGATTAGTCTGTGCAGTCCGCACAGGCTAATCAGGGTCGACACTTTCCGCTTAAACTAGATTTTCGGTTCTAAGGGACTTCCTTTAAACGAAAAATACCATTAAAGCGGAAAGTGTCGTCTCTGATTAGCCTGTGCGGACTTCACAGGCTAATCTGGGACGACACTTTACGCACACGCATCACGTCCAGTTTTTCTCAGAACAAGGCTCAATTTAACAACTAAACGTACGCATCATTGTTCCTAAACTCGTGGTGAAAGCCATCCGCTACAATGTGACAGAACTTCTCCGAGTTGTCCGTCTGCCCATAGGGGTCATATATAATGTTCATTTTACGCCACTTGTGCATGGAGAGCACGTTCACGAAGAAGTCGAATAGCGTGTTAAAGTTTGAGCCCACTCTGGTCAGCAGGCGGAACACTCTGTCTTTCTGACGACCGAAATCCCCAGCAAAAGCCCCCGCTGTGATCATTGGTATGTCCCAGTATTGGACCTGTGGTGGAAGCACGGCATGTTATTTGTTTTTATTTTGGCATATCGAAACGATATAGTACACAATATACTACACATATTTCCTTATTACAACACTGCAATGAAATGTTGCATACTACTTATAAATTTTCACTTTCATACATGTATATCTCATGACTACGCAAACGAATATAGTACGCACAGAAAGAAGAAATACGCCCCAGTTCTTTGGCATATATTCGAACGGTGTACAACAATTGCGAACACAAGCGGATGCTGGCTCCGAATGTTTTTAAAATATAAAACGAGGATAAAGAGAGTATATTGCAGCAATTAGTTTCTATATATGCTCCTTCTTTTGTCACTTGATTGCAGTTAGTGAAAAGAGTTTCAGATGTTTGCTACGTAGATAAAATATTCAGGAATGTTGACATATAAATTTGAAGTTTACTGTTAAAATTTTATTTTATTTTTGCTACGCGTTGGATCAGTGCTTTATTATAATTAATGTGAAGTTTGTAAACACAAAAGGTCTTTTTTCTTACACATGAATATATTTTTTTTCTAAATAAGTATCAACATGGTAATTAATGTGATATCGTTATTAATTGTTAACTTATATTAATGTAAATCTATTCGAATGTAGTTATAAAGCCTAACGTCTATCTGAATTATATAATTGCTAACAATTGATGAAATATGTGAATAAGTATTTTTTCTTCCGTACTTTATGGGTACACTTGGTTGCTTACAACTGAAATATAATAACTTACTTTGAGCACAATTGTGTATTGACTTGTGCTATTCGCTTACTTTTTATTAATGCATTTTAAAATTTTGTCATTAATGTATATGAACTTAAATAATACCAGTCAACATCCAATATGATATAAATATACATAACGGGACATTTCAGCTGCACCATCTATGTACAGACCATAATACGCATTGCGTCCATATGTATGCCAAGGGACCTATTTCTAAACACTGAGCCACATCATAGATGGAGCCTTATTTCATACGAAACTAAATATCCAGCGTATGACAAAGGCAGTGACACCGAAAAGACAATAAATATTATTCTACATCGCAAGACGCTTATTAAACGCTGATCACTGAGATGATGCGAGGGCTACACATTCTCTACGGAGGCAAATAGTCAGGGTAAATTGAAAAAGACATGCCTTAAAGCTGCATGAAATTGCAGTAATTCGTGTAGTTTGTTTACGAAGCATTTCTTCTAACTAACATTCAATTGTACTTCTAACGATTTAATAGCGTACATATCAGCCTTGTTCTGAGAAAACTGGGAATTATGTATGTGCGTAAAGTGGCGTCCCAGATTAGCCTGTGCAGTCCGCTCAGGCTAATCAGGGACGACACTTTCCGCTTTTATGATATTTTTCGTTTACAGAAATTCTCTTCTTTGCATAAATCCAGTTTAGGCGGAAAGTGTCGTCCCTGATTAGCCTGTGCGGACTGCACAGGCTAATCTGGGACGACACTTTACGCACAAGCATTAAGCCCAGTTTTATCAGAACAAGGCTCAAGACATTCCTTAAAGCTGCACGAAATTGCAGTACTTCGTTTAGTTTGTTTTCGAAACATATCTTCTAACTAACGTTCAATTGTACTGGCTAACGATTTAATAGCGTACATATAAAAGCCGCTACATTATTTTAATGACAAACACACTGACCTATCTCGCTGACTCGACGCGTACATGCATATATCTGTTCACAATAAAAAAAAACGAGATGATAGCATAAGTTTTGAAAACGAGGCTGATAATGATAAAATCAATATAAACATAACGAATGTAATTGTGGCGCCTAGACAAAAGGTATTTATTATTGTTTCAATAGCATCTATAACGTGCGAGTAAACAAGGACGCTAATTCACGTCTTATACACATCGGAGCGAAATCTGCTGTACAATTTACAAAAAATACCACTCAAGAATACCGTGTCCATACTTAGCAGTATAACGACTGCATAACAAGTTTGTATTGGCTAAAGGTTTTATAGTTGATTTAAAAAAGTTGCAACCGTGTGCAGTATTAAGAATTACCAATTACTCATAACCTAACAACAAATGCTTTACTTGACGTCGGGCATGTTGAGTTGTGCATTTCAAATATGAATCTGTCTAACAATAAATGTTATAAGACATAATCAAACAGCTAGTAACGCACGCCATGTTATGCTTTAAATTAAAAAATATTTCCAATTTGCAGACATCTGTCTCTAAAAAGTAATAACTAAGTAATATAATTAAAAACAATATATAGAATTCAAGAAAATGTTAATTACTCATTCATAACAACATGTTCTGTTCCCAGTACCATTGCAAATGACGCCAAAACAAATCACTTGACTATGAAATGGCGTTGTTATTTGACGTCAAAATGTCATTTTCCATGCTTTATTATGCATAATAAGCATTGTATGATATACAGAAACGGTGTAAAACGCATTACATAATAGATCACTAGCTGTGTTGTTATGAATTAAATCCACTCGTGATTTTAATTATTGCATATTTTATTACGGGACTGCACGATTTTGTCAAATATTTATGAATTTATATGAAATGGGTAAAAAGAACTTATTATACACATATTTCAATATAAATTAAAATACAAGTTATGAAGAACATGTGTCGACCAATGCGAAATAAGCCAGATATTTAATTCTGAAATCGAAAATGTGTGTACAGTCGAATTCGCCAGCTTGTATAATTATCATGCATGTACGATGTGAATCTAAATTTAGTTTTAAGGATCATTTTAATTACCAGCAACGATATCTATTCATACGACACACGAACACTAAATCCGATCCTATTACAAAGACGAATGCTTTTGTTATTGTAGGAAGATATTAACGAAATATCTTCGTCACAATCGGATCCGGGTGCTAATTTGTAGTTGCTTCATTTTATGAAATTAGGTTTCAATGTATACTTTTTCTTGCCTATTTTTTGTTATTGAAATATATTTTTATCAATATATTACAATTTCAAACATATAAAAATCGTGCAGTCCCGCT
This sequence comes from Dreissena polymorpha, assembly GCF_020536995.1. Lineage (NCBI taxonomy): Eukaryota > Metazoa > Mollusca > Bivalvia > Myida > Dreissenidae > Dreissena > Dreissena polymorpha. Next base: position 76,630,379 of record NC_068356.1, read on the forward strand.
TTAATCCGCTGATGCGCCACTCTTGATGGTGTTTTTTTCGCTGATCAATACTGAAATGGATAAATAATCTAACAATACCAGTACGCATTCGCTATTTACATTGCAATTGCTCAGAATCGCATTATTAGCCACCATATATCCCCCACACGATTACGATCTTGAATGACAACCATGAATGATGGTTATTAAGAAAAAGACATAACCACGGACAAACACAATTTCTCAACAACTGTTATGTTGTCACGATGGAGACACATTTATTCCAACGGATTATTATTAGGAAATAATCACCGCCAACATATTGGTTTCTCTCCCTTTTTTTAATACAATTTGTATGATAGCAATAAACCCAACGAAGATGAATATTTATTTCCAAAATAATGAGTATATGCCTGTCTTTAAACATATATATATATATATATATATATATATATATATATATATATATATATATATATATATATATATATATATATATATATATATATATATATATATATGTGAACAAAAATATATGGTTTTATTCTTATCACTTTTGTAACATGAAAAAGTCTTCAATTTATTATACTGCGTGACAGGTTGAATTGCACTCGTTGAGAATCGGTATGCTAACAAGTATAATGCGAACGTGTTGTTTTGCAATCTCCACGCATTGTTGTCGTTCCTTGCTCTCACATGCAATCTCTGCCATCACAAGAACATCCTACCAGATTTGGTAAGATTTTATTTTATTGGTTTAAGTATTATACGATGAAAAGTAGTATCATTTTCTTTTGATATTTTGAAAACAGTGTATCTTTAGGTTCATGATAAAAAACATAATTACCTAAATTAAAAAAAAAGTAAAAATACCAATAAAAATACCCGTTAGTTAAGGACCACACTTAATGAAATAACATAGCGCCTAAAATAACTGTTTGAAATGCGGAACTACACTAAATCATAAATACCAAACTTTAGAATGCTTTTGATATTCACAGCAGCAAATTGGTTTCAAGCACCGATGCTCACAATTTCCCCGCATAAAGCGTTTAGAAATCTTAAATGGATCATCGGGCGTGACAGTTCTAAAGCCACTCGTGGAGGCTTTAAAGGAATACTCATCAGCACTCCGCCTGTGAATGAGATGTTCTGTTCAAAAGTCTTAAACGTTGGTGACATGTTGAAATCCCCAGCGAATTCAGAATAGATTTATATTTTCAGACCTTGTTTATGTTTCCTTTGATGCACGAACGTATATTTCCAGAAACTTAATGCAACACTAAATAGCTTTTAAAATACACACGAATATATGAACTTAAGAGATATCCCTAGTAGTGAAACCTTCGCCACGACGCAAATGTCATATATATATATATGTAACAGCAGTGAATGACAATTTCCAATGACTTAAAGGATTTAAATCTTCCACCAACCCTTGGACCTGACAGGTCGATGTATACTTGCTGAGACTCCGAAATGAACATGAGTTTTCCACACGTCCCGCGAAGAAGCATTCAACTCAACCATCATAATTGTTTCAAACATTTTGCAATCCTTGGAGAAATTCGGATACGTTTGTAAATTAAGTAGAAGCGAAGTTTCAAAACCCAATTCAATCCATGCAAACTAATTACCATATATTACGTATACTGTGTGTCTAAATATGTGTATACTTAACGCATTATACCCCCGTCACACCGGACTGTCGTCCTTATTGCGTCCTTACGGCGACCCAGGTCGCAGTGAGGACACCATAGACGCCGTAGGGACGCAAGAGGACGCAGTGAGGACGCCAATAATTGCTCATGTTCAAAGTGGTCGCCGAAGTCCGGCGTTTTTACGGCGTTCTGTTTTAGGACGCAATAGTCGTAATAGGGACGTGGTCTGGTTGCTGTAAGGTCGCCATGGACGTCGTGTGGTCGCCGCTCAAACCCACAGAACATGATGATTGACTGCAAGGCGACCGTACGGCGACCTTATTGCGACTTTAGTACGTCCGTTGTACGTCCATTGCGTCCTCATAACGACTATGGCGTCCTTACTGCGACTTCATCGCGTCCTAACGGCATCTATTGCGACCCTTCTACGACTTTGGCGTTCCTACTGCGACCCCAGTGCGTCTTAAGGGACGTATTAAGGACGCCTTGAGGACGCGCAGAGCGCCATAAACCAGGACGCTGGTTTGACGCGAGGGCAAAAAACAGCATCTTTACCGACAAAGCCATTGGCGTCCTTACTACGACAATCAGAAATTTCCGGAAACACAGTCTTAGGTTGCCGTAGGGACGGCAGTTTGGTGTGACGGGGCTATAATAGACAATATGATTGCAACGCATACCTGGGATTGGACAGGAAGGCAATCCTTATTAAAGCCCTCTACCGCATGCATCATTACATATAGAAATGATATGTACATTAATTAGGTCGGGGCACACTTATAACAATGCCCATAGGGTCCCATTATGTAACTGCTGGCTCTCATAGTAGTTTCAATGTCATCCCAATACATAAATTGTTGTATCGGTTTAAAAACAAGCATGTCTTCGGCAAATTATTGCAGTACAAAATAAACGTTCCTGCAACCTCTACCAAGTTACAGCTACCTCGGACAACAGGGAATCGGCAGTGAGATTTGGACAAAAGCAACATATTTCAAAACAACGCAATTCCAACTTTAGACTTTTAACGTGGTCCTTAATGAAATGCACACATGGAGAACAGGACATTAACAAGAATTGCTTCGATCTTAACATGGCTTTTAACTAATAGAGGAAATTAACTCTTTAGAAAAACGCACTACTATTGAATGGACCCAGGAGGGTTAAAACTGTTTTAGTGTTATGTAACTTTAAAGAAAACTTAACATTTTTAGAGCACGGAAAATGTGCCTTCATCTTATTAATCTATTTTTATCAGAAATACAACATAGGTCGATGTGAGACCAGAAATATCCCAAACACGCATTTGTATATGGCAAATGATACTCCATCTGGTGTTTTTATTATGAAAAACATAGTGTTCAAGGAAAAAACGTAGAAAAAGGACGGCCACTTTACTTTATTGCGTCACAGTGTACACAAGATTTTGTGTAAAGAATCGTTGAACATGTTTAACACATCACTTAAGTTCATATCATGCAAACAAGTCTAAATGAGCTGTTAACTCGTTGTTTTATATAATTTACGATTGATTGTATGTCGCCTTGCCTATGGAATCCAATTCCTACTGTTTTTGCGACATCTTTTGCTGCAGATTCTGTCAATAGTGTACCATTTCTACTACAAACGCTTATTAAGCGAGTATTTATACTGCAAAAATAAAACAAGGAAAGCATGTAAATGTTAATAAATTGCATTACAAATTCACGCGAAAGAGATTTGCGCTATTCACGATACTACGGATTTTATTGTTATTTTGTGTCTCTTGTTGATAATAATGATTCAGATTTGCTTATTTCTTTGTATGCCGTTTTTGTTGATGATGTTTTAGCCCGTAATGATACTTTGCATTAACACTATTGTAATAATGAGCGCTAACACATTCGTATCCCTTACCAGCATCATTAATGTAAGCCTCATAATTGGGTACGATAGGTAATTGACATGAACCAATAGTATGATAAAATGTTAAGTGATTGTTACCCACCTGTCTTGCTATAGGGGCTGCCGCATAGTCACAACAAGGTCCAAAGAGCACGTGCATTTCTTTGCGTACGTAGAACCCAATTGCCTCGTTCATACTATTCGCATTATCACATAGGGAGTCACGGAATTTCACAATTAGCCTTTTATTAAGCTTGTCGAGAGTGGGATTGACCTTTTCTATGGCAATATCTATGGCTGGCTGCACACGTTGAATTGAAAACAGCATCCTTTCGATGTAGGGTAAAACAGTGGCAATTGTAATGTTTTCAATTTCAGTTTTCAGTTTGTTGTAATTTTGCAATAGCACTGGTTTTGGCACGTTTGTTTTAACTCCCTTTGCATCGGCTGTGTCAGCACTGCGTTTGTAACGAGGTAAGGATATATTACCCTCTCTAAAGTGTGTGTTTGATTTGTTTTTCGCCATCGGAAGTGTGATGGGCGACATTAAAGTTGAGAAATCTGATTGAAATGGATAATATAATACGGAGTTGGAATGTTTTCCTGCTTGACTAGACTTCTCATATGGCCATTTCTCCCTATCTTTCGCGGAGAATTCCGTGACAGTACGCCGTAAGTTGCGCGTCTCATGCCGGGTAAATTTGCCAGCAAATTGGAAGGCTCTCGTATATCGAGTAGTATCTCTGTTATACAAATTATACAAAATTGACACATTTTGCTCTGTCTTTTGAATCCTTTTGGTTGAGAATTTTTCCAATGGCGGCGTATTGGCGGCTTGTGTAATGGACGTGTCGCACGCAATGAGTAGCGCCTGGATGAACATTCCGTATATCAACCTCGCGTATATCATGCTTATTCTACAAGGAAGTCGTCGCCGAGTCAAATTTGGGAAAGCAGAAACCTGAAAATGCAAATTGAAATTTATTTCCTAAGCGTATGGCAACAAAAATGCTATGTACACATATTGATCATATGCCCCTTTTACTTATTTGTGGTTACATATGTTCCATGCGGTATTATCTTATGCGTAAATTAATTGTAATCTATTGACAAAGTCATACCTACTGCTCACTATGTCTTAGATACAGATGCCATTGTTTGTGGAAAAAAAATCATGCGCTCAACGAACATCAGTGCTAATCTTTTTATGATTAGTATATATTAACTGTTATTTAATGGTTGACTTATCATGCTAGATAGACGTAATATTTTGCAATTGAGATTAATTTATCATTTTTTCCATGTGAACATAATTTATGCACTTTTGTAAATTATAAAATTTAATCAGAAGCTACGCCTTTGGATCATCTATTGCGTTGATATCTGGAAAACATGCTATTTTTGTTATAATTTAAGACGTGTTGATTTTTTTAAAGTATATTTTATATCCTGACGTAATATTAAACACACAATACTGATTTATTTTTTAACATATGTGCAAGATATAAACAGTATTTAATAAGAGACAACACAAATTTGTTTATTGATTTGAGACGTGCTATTGAAAAAAAGTGTTTGCATACACACATTTAAAATGCATTGACTATTTGATGAGATATTTGTGCACATTTGCATAGTACTCTATGTGAAGCTTCAACACATTTATTGTATACATCATATTTGTCTTCAAAGCAAATACACATAGAGTAAATAGAAATTAGAATATTTATTAGTCTACAACGCGTTCTTTTAAAATATAATAACTAGTAAAAACAATAGGTTTGTATGGCATGCATCATAAAGAATCACAATATTTGTTTACAGACTTACATGCTGTTATTGTATGTTTTCTGCATTTTCAAACGTGGAAAGGCCATATATAAAAATAACTCACACACATAGTTGTATGAGCATATATTTGAATCAACTACTTGTTCAACTTGTCCAGCAATTTATCATTTAATATCAACATATACTATAATTCAAATAGTTATTTTGTGCAGTGGTATTGTTAGGCGTGGGATGAACCTAACTGATCAATGAACGACGAAACGTGCAAATTGCACAATATTTTAATTTACCTTACGTGTTATATAAAGGTTTCTCCTATAATGGTACAAATGAAATTAGACGTTGCGTTTTATCCCAATGCGTCTTTGGCAATGATATCATAAGTTGACATTCGCACTGAAGGTGTGTAATAGCTTATACATTTGAGTCAAAGTTATCTACGATCAACTGACCAGGCGAAGACTCTAAATCCGAACACATATACTGGTGTAAGTATTTACGTCTCAATATAACTTCATTTAACACAACATAAATTGCATTAAGTATGCATTTAGTATGTTGCGAAAACTGCTAACTAAAAGTAGCATTGGGTAACACAGTACTGTAACGTGTACCGAAATGAAGACAGAACATAAAATAAATTCGGAATGATTGAAACATATGTATAACAATAGAGAAAACTATAACTTGCTGATAAGACTTGTTATGCCTATTAGTACTATTTATGTGTTTGTTTAATCTTGGAAAGAGCCACATACAATTAACCCTTCAGCTATATTTATATATTTTATTTCTCATGCAAATCATCAGCAACACATTATTCTCAATGACAAGCCGATTACGAAGTTGAATGTCTCTTATAATACAAAGTAATTTAATTCAGCTGGCATGAAATATACTATGAAGCTATGTCAGTGGCATTTAATAGGCGACGTGTTGAAGATTCCATAAAACATGTACCTGACATATTGATTAAACAAACCCGGATGCGTTATAAACAGAATGTAGCTAAATTCGTAAACGTTATTTTCTAAGACAGCATATACATGCGTTTGAAAGCGTAAAAATGGTGTGCATGTTTATGACATTTTACAACTCGCATTTGAGGACCACCTAGTAATGACTTTTGATAAACTATTCCAGATAACAAACAATTAATGTTTTATATACTGTGGTCAGGGCAGGAAAGCAATATGTATACCTCGTTTGAAATAGCTAGTAGGTAAAAAACTGACCATTTAGCTCGAACCCTTAACCTGCCTTTACCCACTGCGTTATATTACAGTGTAAATAGTCCACTCAATTAAATCGAGTGTTGCTTGATACCTTCAAGACACATGTTTTCGTTATATTTTAAATCATTCAACTGTTGAGCATTGTAGTTTTATTTTAACTGGGTATCGCCATTTTAAATCAAGCAACGATGTTTATGTACTTATGTCAACGATAGGTAAATTTCGCGTTCATAACCTTCAATCACATTATTCAAAGCGTTTAAAAAATAAATACATCAATGTTCAATTTATTGTTCCTTACTTGTTGATTTATTTGTACAATGGACGTTTAATACAGCGGGCGAAATTTGTAACAGCTTTGCCTCATTGCCATTGTGTGTGCTAAAGGATGGACATCTTTTGATCGAGTAAGCATGCAGTATAAATGTACAACGTACCTCAAATGTCTCTTTCATATAACATGTAACATGAATGTAATAGCAAAACGAGAATTAACAGTGATCATATAAGTATATATAAAAAAACTCCGATAAAATAAGGAGCCGATTGAGGTCCCTTATAGCATACACATATGAATGTACACACTGACAAAAAGGTTGTGCATGTATCACTAATGAATGTCTCGGTCGGTTTTGATAAACTGTGATAAACAAAAGAAAAAAGTTTTGTTCTTATTTATAGCGTTGTCCAGCTCTATTAAGTCAATTAGCATATGGTTCTCCCTGCATTTGTCAAGCACGGGTTTTGATAAAATCCATCGTTAAAGGGGCGTTTTTACAGTTTTTTGTATGTTTTGAAGTTTGTCATTAAATGCTTTATATTGATAAATGTTAACATTGGATATTGAAATCTCCAGTAAACAATCAAGAATAAAATTATTAAAATTTAAAAAAGAAAAGGGTAACCCTCAACAGGGCTCGAACCACTGACCCCTGGAGTCCTTGATTAAAATGTATCCCATTTAGACCACTCGGCCATCCTTCTGGATACAATATCACGTGTATTTTATACTTCATATAACCAATCCTCGTAGTTTCACAAAATATGACGCCAACAACAGAACTCTCCAAATTATAAGTTCATTTCGCGTTGCAACGCTTTATTAAATTCGGGTTTTTCTATCGTCAAAAGATGCATATAGTGGCTATTTTAGAGCATGGTAAATGTTCAGTATTACTTGTATCACAAATATCATTACTAAAACGAAAATTTGCGAATCTGAAACAACTTTTTGAATTTTTTCAATTTACCCAAACGTGAAAAGGTCCCTTTAATTTACTGATATAAAGTGATAAAGTGAACGCAAGAATTTCTCTCCTGGAATTTTGTCTAGAGTTTCAATATTTATATAGTTACATAAAGCCAAGAATACTTGGACAGCCACTAGAGTGTCATACGGATGTTTGATCTTGAATTAAATTAAATCAAATAAAGTACACCGTCAGCATATCCAGTCTTTTTTATTCTATTAGTTCAGCTAATTCCTATAAACAAACAGTTAGCATCTCTTTCTTTGTTTGATAAGCGAATCGGAAATTGGAATTTAAGTGAGTTCCTTTTTAGCATGTTTATTTATTTGATTGTTAAGAGCACCCGTGGTATCATAAACGAATTAAGTGTTTGGGTAAAACCAGTATCTAGATGGTTTTGATGAAAATGCATATTTAAAACGTATGAACTAAAGCATACGTGTATTATTTACAGATATATACATCATAATCAAATTGTACGTTTTTATAATATTGTTGAATGGTGTTGTTTTGGTTTTGCTATTGATGATTATTTATAATTTAACCCATTAATGCCCAGTGGACTCTCCCATCCTTCTAAATTGGATCAATTTATTTCCAAAATTAGGGGTGTCTGGTATATTTATTTCTATATTTAGAATATTTCTTACATAAATTTCTTTAAGCAAACTGCGCAGACCCAGATGAGACGCCGCATCATGCGGCGTCTCATCTGAGTCTACGCTGTTTGCAATGTCCTTTTTTCAGGACGCTAGGCATGAATGGGTTAATGTAGTTTTATATTTTATAAAACATAAGAAGAGATAGGAGTAATAAAGAAGTTATGTGAAATACATGTAATTAATTATATAGTTTTGGTATTGTAATGTAAACTATCGTATAATAAGTATTAAACAAAAACGAATGTGTATGAACAATCTAAAACATAAAATAACCAGCATGTGCCAATCAGTGTTAAAACGTACACTTTACCAACCGAATGTTTTATTGCATTTTTAATTTAAAACCATGATTCTGTTTAATGTCTATTTTATTTTATGTGAGTATTCAAAAACACAAACTGTTCTTATGTTGACATATGGGTGACGCTTGCACGTGTTAATAATGTATGAATATGGACATAAATACTGACTATGTTTGTGTGTGTGGCTCAGAACACACACCGAAGGCTTATGCCTAAGGCTTAGTTATTCCCTTGTTACGTAAGTTCCTGGTTATTGTAGAAGTTAAATACAATCGCAAACTTCAACAACTCATTCAAAACTAAGTACATTGTGTGAATTTCGTATTCAATATGAAATGGCACTGATAAAAGATGCGTTATGTACGTATTGTCCGCATGATAGGGCTGAGGACGACAAAATACTTTACAAAAGATCGAGGACGTGCGCCTTTTAAACCACATTTCCAAATAAAACTTTATATTTGAGCATATAAATCAATATTAATAAACTTTCTAGATTTACTAGAAAAGTCATTTCGAACACGTAGGCGTTCGATCAATTTGTATTCAAAACCAATTGCTGTTTACTTTAAGAGCAATGAATTATGATAATTATTTTTTTAAGATAGTATACTATTATACTTATTGATACAAATATACATTGATAGGAGCATATGGTACGTAAATTGTGTTAGTGAAACGTGATCACCAGTTAGACAATTAAAACTGCAGTAACATACGTAAACCGCGTATTGCTGCGTATATAATGCTGACTTCGACCTTTTAGGCATCTTAAACAATCACTTCGTCTAATGTCTTTTTTTATGCAATTGGTTGTTTTTTGTGTGATTATGAACGCATTTGTGAGACGTGCCGAGAAACTCAAGAACTTGGATTTGATCTGAAGATTTATTTGAATGGTGCGTCTTGAGCGACCACAAACATACTTATCATGAAAAATCACAAAGAAGACCGTGCTATGTTTATGGAAAATCAGTTTGAATTTTCAAACTAAAATTAAATAACTATTAAAAACAAATGAAATAAAAAACAGCGTGATTGAATGTGAGTATTACATACATGGCATGTTGTAATAAAATTACATTTTTTCTTAAAAATATGCACATGGTTTTTAAAGTCAGAATTGTCTTGAATATTGCAGAATGAGTTTGTATTCTAAAACCTATATATATTTTCAAATTGTAAAAAAAACAACAACACAATCATTTAAAGCTAAAACTCTAAAGATATGTCTTGATGAGCAAGATACAATATCTGCATGCAGTTTTTAAGCTTATTAAAGGTCCTTGGGCACTGTACTTATCACTTTTCCCACATACTTTCAAGTTGCAATGCTTTTCGATTTCGCGATATGCTCCGGATGCGAGATAACTTAAACAAACAAAAGGCATGGTGTTGTAAAAAATCTAAGTTAAAGAGGCTTAGCTTTTGTAATTTTTAATATGGTGATAACAATCACATATCAAAAGGAACATTCTCTGTGATATTTAATGCTGTTCGTTGACAAGTGCAGAAGAACGCTTTAAAACATATCGTGATATGCCCGGACGCAATTTAAATTCAAAAGAGGCATGGTGAAATCGAATATCTTAGCTGAACAAGGGCAAAAGCTTTCATTATTGTTAACGCATGATGATGACGATCAAATATCATGAGGAATATTGCAAGTTCTCTGTATGGACAAGTATGGAAGAACGCCCCCGGAGAGTTTTGGTCTACGGACCGACGGACACACAGGCGGCATGACAGACAGACGGACCGACGTCCATGGCGAATCCTGCATTACAGGGAGATTATACGATTTTTATATGTGCTAAATGGTAATATATTGATAAAAATATGTAGCAATAGCACAAAATGGGCAAGACAAATCATACATTGACGACGAATTTCATAAAATGCAGCAAAGACAAATTAGCGCCCCGAGCCGATTGTGACGAAGATATTTCGTACATAGTTTCCTACAATAACCGAAGCATTCGTTTTATTATTAGGATCGGAGTAAGTGTTCGTGTGTCGTATGAATAGATATCTTTGCAGGAAATTAAAACGATCCGTACAACTAAATTTAGATTCACATCGTACATGCATGATATACATGCTGGCGAATTCGAATGTACAGACACATTTTCGCTTTCAGAATTAAATATCTGGCTTATTTCGCATTTTTCGCATGTTCTTCTTAACTTTTATTTTAATTAATATTGCAATATATGTATAATAAGTTTTTTTTACACTTTTTATAAAAATTCATAAATATTTGACAAAATCGTATAATCTTCCTTTAACCCTTTACTACGTTCAGTAGAAATAAAGATGTTTTATATTCAATATCGGTCACAAACACCCTAGTAATGCATGTGCGTGTCCTAACATAAAGAATCACACTCGTATAGAGTTCTGAGAGCTTGTTTCAATCGAGTTGGTTGTGTGAAGTGGTGTGCTGATTTACCCAGCCAATAAGGTTGATACACGTCCCACAAGTACCATGATATTACTAAACTATTCCCTTTTTCCTATTTTTCTGCATATTTTAGTGCCAAAATAGTACGGTATGTCTAGTGTTTTCCCAAATCTACGTGACGACTATATAAGGCTATGTCTTAATCTCTTGTGTAAAATACACCATTTTGTTCTAGATCAAAAGATTAATGACAAAGTCGACCGAACATTAATTTTGTAAAGTCAAATGAAAATAGATCGGCTGCATGTTGATACGGAAAGAGACAACGCTAGTTACCAATATGTTGTTTCGTGTCGCGAGTGTTGAATACTCTACATATTGATTGTAGAAAAAAAGCGCCACATGCATATAATTAAAATATTTTGTTCATTTCCGTACTTTCACGTGGGGCTCTTTTTATATCAAACATGTACGATTATTACAATAAACCTTAACGCTTTGCACTGCCAAATATGAACACGTTGTTGTTTTTTAAGACAAATAACAACCACTATGTATTCAACCTTCTATCCATCGACAATGACACGGTGTTCAATATTACAAAGATGACAAATTTGACTCGTTCAATTTGTAGTACAACGCAGAGCTCTCTTAAGGTGAAAAACGCAGATAGCGCTGTCATTTATCATTTGTAAAATTTGTTTGGTCAAATTTATTCGCATGAATCAACGAATAGAATTGACCTCAACAAGGCTAACCAAGACCCTCTCCTTCATACAAACTTAAAAACAGCAAAGGTGATAGCCTTTAACGCAATCAACAATGCATCACCAAACACCGCCCAAATAAACACAATAGACGCCTTTTAAAAGGGAAGGTTCCTATACGTAATGGCTTATCCTGCGACGTGTGTCGAAAACACCAAGACAGCAACACATCATGCGCGTTTCATTTACTGTAAATTGCGAGACACTTTTGGCATCGTTCAAGTTCACGCCCATTATCGTCGACAGAACCAATTTCCTTCCGCTATGATTGATGTCGAGTATGTAGAACTAATAAGGGGCACGCTTATTGCCTTTACAGAAGAGGACGAAATCGATCGGAATTGTTTGTATATTTAAAGTTGGTGCATATTGAATGTATGAATAACATATTTTATCGGGATTCATCAACGTTTACACTTTAATATCATAGAAGTACGATGTAAAAAACAATATTTCTCAGTTAAAATACATTAACAAAAATGGTATGCACCATGTATAAACATCTACGTTTATTACATCGCATTGATCGTAGTTTCATCCAGTGTTATAAGTCACATAATGTTTTGATGTACACATTAAGCAATGTTGAATGTTAACATTAAGTGGACAGTCTCACCACGTTGATAAAATGGTAAACGTGTGATCTATTCACAATTAAAGATGGCAGTCGAAGTTATTGCATTATTTGAAAAGGCCACTCCAAATTGATTTGTTGGTCTATGGATTAAAAACAAAAGTTGAAGAGGCGAGCGAATTTTTTTTTTTGAAAACAGGAAAATTATCGAGCGAGCGAAGAACGAAGAATAAAAAGAAATCACATTTCGATAGAAAAATATTGCATTATCAAGAGATACAGGTTTAAACAGCTATATTTTACATTCAAATCAATTCTTATACAAAGAATATATATCGACCTCATATTCATAGGAGTAAGTTGCATATGACATTTGATCACGAAATATACATGTAAACCATATGATTGAAGTGAGGGACCATGTTTACCTAGTGCTGCTCCTATTTGTTTGAAGTTTTAAAGAGTGAAAGCTGTGAAAAGCTATACCATGTTGCAAGCTGTGAAAAGGTACACCATCTTGCAATAACACTTGAAGAGGGACAATCATCAAAATGATGCTGACGGACAGTCGGCCAAAGGTCATGCATATAATCCATTGTCGCTACCTTATTTTAAAAGGAGCCTATCGATGGCTAGTACGGTATTGTATTTTTTCTGAAATAAATGTATACATTACAAAAAACTTATTTGATGTTTCTGTAATACACGGACCTAGCTGTTAAACATGCTCCGTCAACCATGTATTTTAAAAATGATAAAATGTTGCCCCTGTGAAACTTTTAGAACAAGCATTTAATGATTTTATGTTTATTTTTTGTTCACTCAAAATTGTGTTATATGAAAAATGTGCATACATATAGGGACATTCCGTCCATATGCCCATTTAATGAAGAAAAAGTATTAAAACAAAACTTACGTCATGTTTTCCGATGTTGTTTGAATTTGAACATGCTTCAACGGTATTTGCTGATAGATGCATGTTAGAACGTAAACAAACACATTCAAATAAGTCACAGAACGTAAAAGATGTGTTTATATTTTTAAGGGTTGGCTGCAGCAACTTTTCACCGCAATTTGTTAAAACGGTCACGACAGCGAAACATGTACTGCTCGCGCAGGAAGCGATTTTTTCTGGTCGTCTCGATCGAACTTTTAAGCGTCTGCAGTTAACAGTTGAAAGGTTACGTTACGAAACACTATATTTATCACTCGATCAGAGTCAAAATCGTTTCTGATATATCGCGTTTTTTTTCTTTCACAAATTAAACAAATACATGCGCTATAGTTACAGAAGGACACAAAAAATGAGAGCGAGCGGTAAATTTTTTTTATTCCATTTTAAAAAAATAGGTGCGGCAAATCCGACGACCAACATATCAATTTGGAGTGGCCTAACGCTTTCCCGCTAAATGAGACCATTTCATATAAAGTGCATGCTGTCAATCAGTCGCGCATCATCGCCAATAAATCTTAATTTTAAAGAAAAAAAATCATTCTATGATGCGCTCGTTTATATTCGAACGAACTATTTTATGCCATCATTTTTGAAGAGAAAAAAAGCTCATACATTGCTGACTTACAAGATGTATATAAAGTGAACTATGAAAAATTTGGGGGTTACAACAAACAATTATAGATAATGGTTATTTGTGGGTTATAAAACAAAATCATAGATAATGATTATACTAGTATCTTTTTCTATTTGGTTTAAAATAATCGGCCAATATAATATTATTTACAGTAGGTGCGGCAAATCCGACGACCAACATATCAATTTGGAGTGGCCTAACGCTTTCCCGCTAAATGAGACCATTTCATATAAAGTGCATGCTGTCAATCAGTCGCGCATCATCGCCAATAAATCTTAATTTTAAAGAAAAAAAAATCATTCTATGATGCGCTCGTTTATATTCGAACGAACTATTTTATGCCATCATTTTTGAAGAGAAAAAAAGCTCATACATTGCTGACTTACAAGATGTATATAAAGTGAACTATGAAAAATTTGGGGGTTACAACAAACAATTATAGATAATGGTTATTTGTGGGTTATAAAACAAAATCATAGATAATGATTATACTAGTATCTTTTTCTATTTGGTTTAAAATAATCGGCCAATATAATATTATTTACAGTAGAAAAAAAATCGTTCCATGTAACTTCATTATGTGCCTTTTACACTGAAATTACCGACGCCCTTTGATGCTTTGCATCAATACTTATCTTGTATATATATATATATATATATATATATATATATATATATATATATATATATATATATATATATATATATAATTATATAAAAGCAATATCGTGACATCAGTTTACATGGCCAAATCATGTTGGTCATTGTCAATACGGCAACGTATGGCAATACTTAAGAGAACACAAAAATGTACTTTGACAATTTATTATCTACAACATGAAGGTTTATTATATGGGGTTTACCATTATTCCATATCTAATAAATGCGATACACATCGACGTTAATTCCAAGTTATTAGTGTTTTACCTTTTGAAATGATGTCGATTTTCGAATATTGGTTCTTTTCATGTTCACAAACAATTTTTCTTAAATTTCATTTTTGACATAACTGCGTAATGTTTTATTTTATTTTCTGTTTTGAAGGTGCAAACAAAACAAATGCGTATGCAAATTTTAAGCGCAAATGTATATGTTTATGATGTTTTGCGATAATCTTCAAATAAACAGTTCGATAATATATGTTTTATTTTATTTATTTTACTTCGTGTTTTATGCAATCAAATACACATTTTATCATTAATGTGTATACATGTTAAACTTAAATTTTAAGTAACATTACTATTCAAATTCAACGAAAATTTCGTACAATGGTTCGTAAAATAAACGTAACCAATATAAAATCAGTGTTCCTTATGGCAATTTCCGAAATTTCAACGTCAGATATGGTCTGGTCGAATAGATGTTTGTAGATACAAAATGCTCGTTTTTATTATTGTTTTGCATATCTATTCGTACGACACATGAACACTAACATGGTGTTCGTGTGTCGTATGAATATATATATTCGCGGGAATTAATTGTGGCCACAAATAAATGATAACAAGCATTTTGTATCTACAAAAATCTATGTAATCATACCACATCTAGCGTTGAAATTATGGCTATTGCTATAAGGATCACTGACTGTAAAGGTGTTAACTTTATAGTACGAAATACTTTACGCAATTTTCGTTGATTTTGAGCGTTATAGAGACTTTAACACAAATGTGACGATACGTAGTACAGTTTGATAATCAAGAAAATGAGAGGTTGTGATTGAAAAAAGCTTAACTAGTATTTCGACAAAGCTTTTCTTTATCAGGTGAACTGTTTGTTTGAGAGATATAACGACACTACATTTTGGCCACACAGTATGACTTCAAGTTAAACATTTATGCCTAGTGGACTCTCCCATCCTTCTTAATTGGATCAATTTATTTTCAAAATGAGGGATGTCAAGTATATTTATTTCTATATTTTAAATATTTCTTACAGAAATTCATTTAAGCAAACAGCACAGACCCTGATGAGACGCCGCATCGGCGTCTCATCTGGGTCTACGCTGTTTGACAAGGCCTTTTTTTAGACGCTAGGCATAAATGGGTTAAACATTGATCTATAGTGAGATTTTAGATCAGCATATTTGAAAAAAAACCATAACAAATTTTTTTTTTCTGATTTTTTAGCACAAAGCAGTTTTATAAATAATGAATGTATTTACTTAGGACACTTATAGTAATATTATGGGCATCTAACAGTTTATAGGTGTCTATCGCAACCGTTGTTTATATTTGGTGTTTTCACTTCATATACACTTATATTTGTTAATGCAGCATCAACATACTAAAACAATATCCCGGAAAGAGAAAAATAATGCATTTGAATATCAACCGTACTTTCGACAACTGATCACGCATGTACAATGTGAACCTAAATTTAGTTTTAGTGCGGATTCGTTTATACGACACAAAGACAAAATTTTGTTTTACGGATTATTTCGGCTTACAGGACTGGGTGAGTCACGTAAAATAACGAATATAAAATATTTTTTTATAAACAACTGGTTGCAAGATAAGTTGCAGATAATTGGTCTGTAACCACATTTTAACTTACTCTTTTGACCTGTGCATTCTGTTCAGCTCAATTCAACAGTGAAAAATGCCCATAATATCACTTAAAACAATAATAAACATAGTTTTGGTACATTGAATGTACTAACGTAACATTTTCATTCAGCTAAAATTACAAAAGATAGTGTATATATTATGCCATGCTCATTCATAGCACTGTACTTCGAATGTGTTTGAACCATTGCTTCTCCTTTCAGTTAAACGATACAATATACTGTTTGTTTTTTAGGCTTACCAATGATTAAATCCACAGAATGTGTTCCGATTAAAAAGAATGACACGAATGTTATACCTTAAACGAAGTGTAATTGCCACGCGTAACAGAATAATTTCACTGAAAAAAGAAAGTTAACCTCCAGTTATGTAGGAGGATCCTTATGCAAGAAACGATTCCGTATCCACGCGTTGTTTATGGATTGCTTTGAAGTCCAAATTAAAAAAGATAATTAAACCGTGTTCCTTTAAATATTTAATACAAACAATATGTAACCACTTCATATAAAGACCTATCAGATATGAACACGTATATTAACAATCTCCCAAATCTAATATACGATTCTTGATTTAAGATCATGCATTTATTATCGGCAGGCAAATCTTTGATATTTGATACGAATCTAGCTGTAAGTAACCCTGGTTCCAAATATTCAATCAATAGCTGCAAATGACAAGTCCGCGACAATTGAAAACCGTTGACGTCAAAAGCACAATAATGTATTGGTCTTACCATCACTGTTGCAGCCAAATTCAAGCTAATCCTTATGTTTTGCGTTAACATTGATTCGAGGTAAAATTACACTATAGCGTTAAAAAAAACCTCTTTCAAACAGTCGCATCATCGAACTAGAAAAAACTATGTTTATCTGTATGTATTGTTTTTCCAGCTTCAATGTACAATATATTTATGCTTACTGCTCAAACATATCTTTTTTGTTTAAGTTGTTTAATGTTTATTTGGTAATTTGTTATTTAATTTTGATTTCATTGAATTTTCCATAAAACTGCATTTCATGTTATATTGTAATTGTTCATGGGCATACACACAAATCATTTCATTATTTTAGTAATACAGTTGTAGATACCAGCTTACATATCGTTATGGCGAGTGTAGAATATACACCATATTCAGTGAGCTAAATACCTGCACTAGCGTATTGTAGTGTCCCTTTATAAACAATTCATTACATTAATACACACAGTGTATAAACAAATTGTATCATACCCGGATGTTGCGATGTGATTGTCATGGCGCAACGGCAATATTTACATACCGCTGTTAATTTTGATACAAATCAATGGATTAATACTGCAAACAAGTAAGTAAACTATGTACTTTAGATGTCGTAGAGAATTAAGTTTGCCTTGAGAACATATAAATCCGCTTCGAAGAAGTTGTTGTTTATGAATACATTGAAAATCACCGAAGAAAACTGGAAAACACATGTAGCTCTATACTAAAATATCATTTTTTGTCTAAAATCTGTTTCGAAATATACATATTTGTGTATGTAATATATTGCAATTGAAGTCAAAGAACTGTTATGATACATATAATCTATCGGCAATTTGAATATACTAAGATATTTATTAAAATAATCAAGATGTTTTTTTTTAAATGACTGTATCATATATAACAGTGATGCTGTATCATTGATTGCGATTACATTAAATGCATACTGTATCAATTATTGGATAAATCTATGCCGATTTTGCAGACTTTGTATCATTGATTGGTCGAATATTCACATAAGTCACAAATATGGTTAACTGAAGAGCTTAAACTTATTCCATATACATCTTCGTTGTAACTCATGTCCAGCACATTGTTATTGCTGTCCTTTGGTTGGTTGATGGGGGACATGTTTTTACTCATGTCAAGTGGTGTTTCAGCAAAGATAGTTTTCATAGGAGTTGACGTGCAATTTACCGTAGCAAAACTACCGTCCAAGCCAAAAACTTCTATTGACTCGTACGCAATGTTTCTGTAAAATAGCAATAATTTAGTTCTATATTAATGTTTCCCAAGAAATGCAGAGAGTTAATATAAATCACCACAATAATCATTACTAGAACTCCCATCATGATGAAGAGCATCATCGTCATCATCAGTAAAGTTGTTATCATCATTAGCAATAGCAACACCACCAGCGGCAGCATAAACTGTTTGTACTGGTAATCTGTGTTAAAGTGATATTATTAGTGGGGTCATATGGTGAAATGATTGTTCACTTTTTGATAAAAGCAACAAACTTGGCACAATTTTAGATTTAAGTATTTTATTCAATTTTAGCTATAGACCCATCTCCAATTTTCAAGATGGCCGCCATTTTCAAGATGGCCGCCAAACTTTAGGAAATTACATGTTACTGCCATATTTGATTAAAATATTCTGTTTTTGGCATTAAATTTAGCTGTTTTATGTTATTAATTAATTAAAATATGTTTCTACATGAAAAAAATGAATTAAATATTGCATATAAGTCAAAATGGCTTCCAAAATGGCCTTCTAAAGTACAACAAAATAGGATTTTCCACCTCAAATCCATTATTTCATAACTCATTGAATGTATGTTATGTAAGCAAGTGTTTTTCTTCTTTTTTTGTATTTACAGATACCTTCATTTGTATAATATGCTCAACATATTGTGTCAGTCCTTAAATAAAGAAATAAATGCATTCAACGAGTTCACACTTCCAGACCTTAACGCTGCCTTAAAATCTAACCGCGGTCACATCCTCCACCACATATGGTGCTTGTATTCAGTTGAATTTATCACTTTTTGATAACAGCAACACACTTTGATCATTGGTTGTTTAAAGTATTTAAGACAAAATAGGCTATGGACCCAATTCATATTTTTCAAAATGGCCGCCATTTTCAAAATGGCCGCCAACCTATCAAAAAAGGAGAAAATATCGAGGTGCTGATTTTGTGTTGCGATCTTTTACAAATCAAATGAAATATTACAATACTTTATTACTAATTATGCTGATAATAAAAAATCTTTGCAAGAAAAACATTTATAATAAGTATATTGTTAATTTTGTACTTTTTGTAAGGTCAAAAGGTCATTTTTTTTGGGGGGGAATTATGCTTTTTTGGCAAATATTCATTTACTTTAATATTAAATAAATCCATAAAGCAGACTATCATGGTCCGAGAGCGCAGGTGTTTATTGCAAGTTTTGAGGCCAAGAATTTTTGTTCATATTTGAAAAGAGAATTTTATGTCCTTCCAGAAAACCCATTTCTTAAGTGTCACAGCCGTGCATATCAATGATTTTTTTTTTGTAAAATCACTCAAAATCTAAAGTTTTCCGTCTGATTTCTGGAACAATTAAATAAAAAGACATTTTCAGTCATGGGAATTTACCCAGGGTTTCAGTTTTGGGGTATTAAATAGGTATCAGAAACCTTTCTGATAATTCAGTAAAACAAATAATTTTCCATGTAATTTTTTAAAGGGAAAAAACCACCAAATTTTGCATTTTATTTTTGCAAATTTGACCATTTTTCAAATTTTAATTCTGCGAAATCTTTTACCAAGTTAACAATTTCCAACATATTTGTCTTATCAGTGTTTTAAAAACACACATATGGTCTCTTTGTCTCATTCCAACAAAAACTTTTTTTTATCAACATCTATTAGTGATTTTGGGTGGAAATGAATAAAATCACACATACAACTGTTGATTTCTGGAATAATTTGATTTAATTAGATTTATAAGACATGTTATCATTATAATAATCAAATATTGTTCGCATATATAGTTCCTCAAATTTTAACTCAACTGAAATAATTTTTAAAATAGTAGTCTAACTGTTGTATTAAAAACACACAAAAGGGTTTCCTGATTTAATTGAAACATGAACATTTTTGAATGACGACTTTTAGTGAGATTTCAGGAACAATATACGAAATCAAACACAAAACTGCAGATTTCTGGAATAATTTGATATAGTTAGATTTATAACACATGTGTTCACGATAATGATAAAAACTGTTCGTCTTTGTACATATGCGTATAACATAGCTCAAAACAAAACATTCCAATGAGTACAGTGTACTGTGTACATGAAAATTCGTCATTCAAAAATGTTCATGTTTCAATTAAATCAGGAAACACTTTTGTGTGTTTTTAATACAATAGTTAGACTACTATTTTGAAAATTATTTCAGTTGAGTAAAAATTCGAGGAACTAAAACCTGAAAAATAGACTAAAACAGTTAAAATTTAGTGTTTTTTAACCTACATAAACTGTAACAAATAGTGGTTTTGACCTATAATAACACTGCGGTCATTTCATTGTTTGTTTAGAGTGATCTTATTTGCATTGTTTGTTTAGATTGATCTTATATGCAATTGTATATATGCGAACAATATTTGATTATTATAATGATCACATGTCTTATAAATCTTATTTAATCAAATTATTCCAGAAATCAGCAGTTTTGTGTGTGATTGTATTCATTTCAACCCAAAATCACTAGTATGTGTTGATAAAAAAAGTCGTTGTTGGAATGAAACAAGGAGGTCATATGTGTGTTTTTAAAACACTGATTAGACAAATATGTTTGAAATTGTTAACTTTGTAAAAGATTTCGCAGAATTAAAATTAGAAAAATGGTCAAATTTGCAAAAATAAAATGCGAAATTTGGTGGTTTTTCCCTTAAAAAAATTACATGGAAAATTATATGTTTAACTGAATTATCAGAAAGGTTTCTGATACCTATTTACTACCCCAAAACTGAAACCCTGGGTAAAATCCCATGACTGAAAATGTCTATTTATTAAATGATTCCAGAAATCAGAGGGAAAACTTTAGATTTTGAGTGATTTCACCCAAAAAATCATTGATATGCACGGCTGTGACACTTAAGAAATGGGTTTTCTGGAAGGATATAAAATTCTCTTTTCAAATATACACAAAATGGCATCGACACTTGCAATAAACACCTGCGCTCTCGGACCATGATAATCTGCTTTATGGATTTATTTATTATTAAAGTAAATGAATATTTGCCAAAAAAGCATAATTCCCCCCCAAAAAATGACCTTTTGACCTTACAAAAAGTACAAAATTAACAAAATACTTATAATAAATGTTTTTCTTGCAAAGATTTTTGATTATCAGCATAATTAGTAATAAAGTATTGTAATATTTTATTTGATTTGTAAAAGACTGCAACAAAAAATCAGCACCTCGATATTTTCTCCTTTTTTTGATAGGTTGGCGGCCATTTTGAAAAATATGAATTGGGTCCATAGCCTATTTTGTCTTAAATACTTTAAACTACCAATGATCAAAGTGTATTGCTTTTATCAAAAAGTGAACAATTCCACTGAATACAAGCACCATATGTGGCGGAGGATGTGACCGCGGTTAGATTTTAAGGCAGCTTTAAGGTCTGGAAGAGTGAACTCGTTGAATGCAGTTATTTCTTTATTTTAGGACTGAAACAATATGTTGAGAATACTATGCAAATGAAGATATCTGTAAATACAATAAAGGAAAAAACTTGCTTGTTTAACAGACGTTCTTTGAATATTGAAATTATAGATTGGAGTAGGAAATTCCTATTTTTGGTACTTTAGGCGGCCACTTTGGAAGCCATTTTGACTTATATGCAATATTTAATGCATTTTTTTTTCATGTAGAAACATATTTTAATTTATTTATAACATAAAACAGCTAATTTCAATGCCAAAAAACAGAATATTTTAATCAAATATGGCAGTAACATGTAATTTCCTAAATTTTGGCGGCCATCTTGGTGGCCATCTTGAAAATGGCGGCCATCTTGAAAATTGGAGATGGGTCCATAGCTAAAAATAAATAAAATACTTTAATCTACAAATGTGCCAAGTTTGTTGCTTTTATCAAAAAGTGAACAATTCCACTGAATTCAAGCACCATATGATCCCGCTATATGGGCTTCTAACAGTTTATAGGTGTCTATCGCAACCGTTGTTTATTTTTAGTGTTTTCACTTCATATACACTTATATTTGTTAATGCAGCATCAACATACTAGAACAATATCCCAGAAAGAGAAAAATAATGCATTTGAATATCAACCGTACTTTCGTTTGACAACTGATCACGCATGTACATTGTGAACCTAAATTTAGTTTTAGTGCAGATTTGTTAACACGACACAAAGACACAATTTTGTTTTACGGATCAATTTGGCTTACAGGACTGGGTGGGTCACGTAAAATATCGGATATAAAATATGTTTTTATAAACAACTGATAGCAAGATGAGTTGCAGATAATTAGTCAGTAACCACCTTTTAACTTACTATTTTGACATGTTAATTCTTTTCAGCTCAATTCAACAGTGAAAAATGCCCAAAATATCACTTTAAATTACGTATGACCTGAGAGAGAAACAATAAACGATATTTTTTTTCAACTTTCAAATGAAAGGGTAACTTTGATTTTGGATGATTAAGAATTCAACTTTATAATAAAAGGGTAACTTTGATTTTGGACGATAAAGAATTTGCATTAATTTTCCAAAACACAGGTACATGTATATAATGTACAGTTACGTGTGCGAATTACTGAAATTCCGTCTTACTATAGGCCATGCAACAGTGGCTATATCATGAATGGATATAACTATAGAACGAAGTTTCAGCTATAATAAAATTGAAATAAATAACGGACAAAAATACCTGCAAATGATATTCGTTAAACCGAAAAGAGTATATTACAAAATCTCCACAGTATCTTCACTTTTATTAACCAACAATTGTACATGCATGTGTGTGCCAGCTCTATTTATAGAAAACATATTATAACGTTGTTTCTTATAAAGACTAACCGTCAGTGTTAAACATATGTAATCAATGAAGTGAATGAAACTGTTTCGTAGTTGTTTAAACATTCAGGAGGACGAAATAATGACATGTTAACTTTAATCACATATTGAAAATCCCAATAATTGATTCATAATAATCGCTATAATCATACAAATGATTGATTCAGTTTATGCAATAACTGATACAGAAGAAGAAGCACACGTATGTAGTATTAAATGCATATATCTGATGTAAGAAAGAATCCCTAAAAAATACGTTGTACTGATCGAAAGTGCACTTTCTTAATCTAACATCTGATGTACATGTATAAATAGTTCTTGTTATTTGTTAAAACGCCAGTACAACAAAGATTTCAAAACTAGATCATGACAATTTGACGAGATGTTCGGTGATCAGTAACGCATTTCATCCTTTTTTCAATTCATACAATGCATAACAGCATGCCTGAAAAATCTGCATTCACATCTGAACATTAATAACTGTTTGAAGACCATTATAATGACAAAAAAGGAAAATAATTTTCCTTTCTAGCAACGCACGTATGCCAAATATTCATTTCGCCATGACAATCACATCGCAACATCCGGGTATGATACAATTGGTTTATACACTGTGATACATATCGTATTTAGAAAGCGTTTACATACGTATGTATGATTGTTGAAATACAACCAGTCGTGCAATACAAGCTTGATATTAGGTTCATATTAAATTGTTTAATATTCTGGAATATTCCTTTACATCTGTACAGCGTTAAGCTTAAATGAAAATTAAATCTCACCCCTTGTTGTTATTAAAATATTTATTTTGATATTCGATACTTTTAACTTTGTAGGGTTTAGTTTACTCACCATATCATTTTTTACTATATAAACCAAGCTTTTTTCCGTCTGTTCTTGCATGACATAAAATCATGTTGAATGCAAACACCTAAATATTATAATCGAAACTTTAGCAAAAACACAAATACGACTGTGTGTACAAATTAATTAACATAACATTACACGGGATTCGGTCGTCTAGATATAAAGTATATATGTATTATTTGAGTTTTCTGTACTAATTTGATATATTTTATTCACGAAATACAGCGTAATCCACAAAGGAAAATAAAACTTGCTAAAATGTGCTTCAAAATATCTTGCACAAGTATTATGAAATATGATCCATAACTGGTATCGATATTTGCAAGTTATTCCGCGAAAGAAATTAAATTGAGATGTATCATTATCATTGCAATAGCTAATGGTCTGTGTGAACAGAAAAACCGGTTCCACTTTTAAAATAACAGTGTGGCTGTGTTCCGCTATAAGCAATTTTACTCAGTCTTAGCATAAGTGTGAATTAAGATATTAGTAAACTGAATTTCGCGGATCGCGCAAATAAAAGAATAATAAGTTGATCTGTATATGTGGTAGATGCTTCTGAGTACAGCGTGTTGTTGGGGCATGGACATTACTTGAGATTTAAATGTATATACTAACTGAATATCATGTTGCAAATAAGCAGCGATATATGTATTCACAATACAATTACTAGGAATATATACAATGTAACATAATAAGGTATTAACAAATTGTTTTCGTTACGGTATTTTAGATAATATATACGTATCATTTCAATATAGAGTCAGTTAATAATTGCTATTTTAAGACAATAATGCATTTACCAGTGAAATGAGCCTCGTAAACTGTGACTACTGTAGTATGACATGATTATGGCTGCCATTTGCAATTTACATTCCCATTTCACTGGTCGTATAACGCCCCATGCTGTATTTGTAATTTTAAACCATCACTTTGGATGATGTCTTTTGTAATCATTGTCTATGTCTCTGAGACAAATAGCGTCTATTTTAAGGAACTTTGCTTTGTTTAAAGAATATGTAATTGGTTCGAAAGTGAGTTAATATGATTTAGCAATTTATTGAAAATTTGTTTGTGGTCAGAAATATAAATAATGTCAGAAATATAAAACATGATATATTCATTCAGCAATATAACTTCATTGTATTGATTGCGTTCTTAAAATCATATTCCCTAGGTTGCAGCATGACTGAAACGATAGAAAAATAAGCAAAACAAAATAAACAAAAACAAATATGCGACAATCTAGCTTTTATCAGTCAATTTTTTAGGTTTCTATAAAAGTATTTAAGTCACGTGCATTTGTTTATCATAAATTGCTAAATTATTTTTGCATCGTTGTTTTTCAATCCCATAAATACCGACCAAACAGATGCCTTTGCCCGATGAATGATGTTCACAACTAATTATCATCCTACATATTGTCTCTAGCAAAACTGACATAACTGGCACACAGTAAGTATCCGGTAATTGATCGAAATCAGTGGTTGAATATATGAATGTTACACGTTAGGCTTTAGTTTATCATGATAGCATGTGTATTTAAAACCGCAAAATATTGCATTTTCCTTTTTATAGATTTGCACATTCATGGCACAAAATAGTCGTTAATATAACAACGTTTTAGCTACCAGCTAACGCGTATAAATGCTAGCCGCTATCCTTTATTTAACACTTTTTAGTCTACATGCGTTGTGTTCGCAAAAAGTTTTTTCAATATGGAATTGCATGTTTAATATAGCTACGCTGATGTGGACAATAACTGTGTTAAATTTTCAATTTTATAGTGATATTCCGAACAAATCTTCGAACTATTAATTTATCCTTAATTATGAGTTGTTTTAGTTTTCGTTAATTTAGTATTTGCATATAAATATATTATTCTCTTTAGTTGATTTTGTATGAACATGATAGTCACGAACAAGACAGCGACAATAATAAACACTTCATTCTTTTATTTAAAGGGGCCTTTTCACGTTTGGGTAAATTGACAAAATTGAAAAAAAATGGTTTCAGATTCGCAAATTTTCGTTTTAGTTATGATATTTGTGAGGAAACAGTAATGCTCAACATTTACCATGCTCTAAAATAGCCTTTATATGCATCTTTTGACTATTTAAAAACCCGAAAATTATAAAGCGTTGCAACGCGAAACGAATTATTAATTTGGAGAGTTCTGTTGTTGTCGTCATATTTTGTGAAACTTCAATGATTGCTTATATAAAGTATAAAATACTTCCCACAGTGTATCTGGAAGGATGGCCGAGTGGTCTAAGTCGCAGACTTTTTACTCCAGGAGTCCAGGGGTCAGTGGTTCGAACCCTGCTGAGGGTTACCTTTTTTTTCTTTTTTAAATTTTATTCTTGATTTTTTTCTGCAGCATTTTTAATTGCAATGTTTACATTTATCAATATAAAGCATTTAATGACAAATTTCAAAACATGCCAAAATCTGTGAAAAGGCCCCTTTAATATATCATGTTACCGTTTAGTCTGCATATGATCATAATGTAGATCATAGTAATATTACAAATGTAAAATATATTTAGAATCAATTGAAAGCAGACTTAGTAGAAGACCATGTGTTCTTCTCAAACCGTTCTTCCTTTCAAATTGACTCACGTGAGCATACTATATATGCAGCAATGGAATTTAATATCAATATGCGAATGTTTTAAAATGCCATTGTGGTTGTTTATGCCCAATAAAAACTTATTACTTCTAAACTGCTGATTGTATCGTACGTGAAAAAATCCATTCTGTGTTTGTGTAAATTAAAAATAATACTCTTTTGTTCTCATTTTTTTACTATGAAGGCATAATTCTTGCAATAGCTATAATAAGTATAAAGTTCTGTAAGTGGTTGTTATTAATATTAAATAAAACTAGGTTTGTCTAAATATATGTATCGACTTGCAATTGAAACTTAATGATCAGAATGTTAAATTTTATGACACACGCCGTAGCAATACTAAATTAAATGCGTGGTATTTACGTGTTTACTCACCATATCATGTATCCACAATTAAAACCACCATGTACATTATTTAAGATTCTCATGAGCCTCCCCTTTTAACATACACTCATATTGATAAAATCCCTTTTCTTAGACAAAATTTATTATGCGACTGCATGAGGCACGCGCACCATGAAGAGTCTGGAACATGGATGTCAAACTCACAATAGCATATTGGCCTCACGCCAAACATGACAGTCAAAATCAACCATAGTATAAAGCGTGATGATGAATTATTCCATTGTCTATCAGTAATGCCACTGTAGTATTTCAGTTTTAATAAACATATATTTTATATAAATATTTACAAGTTTTGTTTAAATATGTCTTCAAAGTATCATATTTTCTATGTAAGTTTTTAATTTAAGAAAATTCCAAAATATTGTACTATTATTGAAAATATTTTATATGGTGTAAACCCGAACATCAGATTATGATAGAATATTTATTTACGGTAGCCGTTTTGCTATTACACTATTTGATTGATGTTAAACGTGCAACTTAATGACAATATCATGTTCATGTTAACACCAAATTATTGCTAGACTGAACAAAAATCAAATAAAGCTAACGTTGAATTTATGTATTTTTCCAACATTATATGTGTATGTGTGTATATGTTTGTTTGTTTGTATTGTTCGACTTAAATCAGGGACAAGTCGCAGGAATGATTTCATGACCAATATTAAATCAAGTTAAAACGTATAAATGGCGGACCAGGCTGACATTCTAATCTTTGAAATAATTATGGTTCAGTCTTGGCCGTAACCCGCTCGACCGTCGACCGGGTCGAGTGATTTTTGCGTCGGTCGAGTAAAAATTCTAAGCCGGTAGCCCGATGGGTCGAGTGCTTTTTTCGTGTCCGAACTTAGTTACGTGTCCGAAACAGGGCCGTACCCAGGAAATGTTGACTGGGGGGGCCCAAACGGGGAGGGTGTGGGAGGGGTTGCCCCTCCCGAATAGATTTTTTTTATTAGGCACTGTTCAAGGTGAATTTTAATGCATATAGAAACATATGTTGTGTTATAAATTTATGGATATATAACAAGTAAATCAGCACCTTTCTGAAGTCTAAAGCTTTAACCATAACGGGCCGCGTACGCGTGAGTAAGAAAGTGACAGTTTGTGACATGGGGGAGGGGAGTCAGGCCATGTGTGATGTCACACATATATTTTAAAAAAATTGTATAATTTATTTATCATTTCTTTAGTAGAATTTTAAAATAATTTTCAAAAATTTGTAAAACATTTGAATTAGTTTTATGTCAAAATAAGACACATTGCGTATTTCCTGATTCTGTTGTTCGTATGTTTAATAGGCAACTTGGTTGGGCCGGCTTATTCAATAGGCACAACCTCCACACAGATTTCAATGACGTAAAAATTGGACTGTTCCATTTTTAGTTAGTAAAGGGTTAAAAGAAAATCTAAATTATAATTTCGTTTTTATTAGAGGTTAACACGTGGATAAATATTCATACTGCTCATCGTAACAACCCTACAATTATAAAAGCCTGTAATGTGAAAGTTCTTTTACCGGTAAGTGAAATTTTAAAACAGTTTGATAGTGAATTGACTTTTAGATTAAATTAAAATTAAGTATTAATTTTAAAAAAAAGTTCGAAAGTGTAAGTTTGTGACGTACTTTAGGGTAGGGGGTCCAAGATTTTGTAACAGTTTGTGACATGCCGGGGTAAAAATGGTAAAAAAAAGCGTGAAATGCTTTATCAACGACCCCTTGGTGTTAAATTCGCACACATGTTTAAAGCTTTAGATTTCAGAAATGTATTACACTTTATAAAGAAGTAAAAGCAACATTTGAAACTAAAAAACCGTTATAATGAAATGTAACATAAAATATGACTGTAGAGGAGGTTTGATTTCAGAGAGAAAATACTACTATTGTTATATGTCAGTAACTGACATATAACCTACTAGTATTTTCTCTTTGAAATCAAACCTCCTCTATATAATATTTCAAAGTAAATTCATTATTAAATGTTTATCATCTACAAGACATTTTTCACAGAAATGTTTACTAAGCTATGACTCTAGAGGAGGTTTGAATTCAAAAGAGAAAACACTATTATCGTTCAGACCTACGACCTTCTGTATCAGTTCCATCCATTCGCTGTTTCTCTTTCCTTGTCCAATCAAAAGACGTGTTACATCCACCATCAAAATATGAAGCATTGAGCACAATGGGTAATTGACAGATCGGGGATGTGTGTTCAAGGTGATAAGAAAACATTGCCTAGGGGCTTATCTCCACTGGCGAGTAAATTAGCGCTAATCCCCGTGTGTATCAGGGGCAATAAAACACATCTGCACATTTGTATTGCAGGGAAGTGTACTGTGGGCCCTTTCATGTGAGAAAATTTGCAGTAGGCCCATTATTAAAAAATCATAACTCGACAGCCAGCTGGGGGGGCCCGGGCCCCTGGGCCCAGTGCCTGGGTACGGGCCTGCGAAATAGCTTCATATAGACGCTTATTCAAGACTGCATTGGTTATTTCCCTTGAGCACTTATTGATTAGACGCTTTTTGAACAGTGTTGTAAGTCGATCTCGCGAGACGCTATAACAATTATTATTACTTGGTGGGGAACTTGCGGCGATAAATTTATTTTAATGTAGTTTCTGTGTTGTTTTGAGGGCGCATCGCACAAACATCAACCGCAAAATGAGAATGAAGGTAGCAACACAAAATATGAAAAACTAAACGAAAATTCCAAATGTCATGGAAAAATAGTCAGTCTTGGCTTCGTTTTGATGTCTCCAAGTATTGAGAAATTTGATTATGCGCCTGCATTGCTGACTTGCTGGTATGTGCATGTCATACATAATGTAAACAAATATGCAATTAAATATCATGCACTAACTTACAAGTATAGTTTTTTTAAAGATAAAGTTAATCTGTCAAGGAACAAATCCTGACAGTAATTTCAAATGTGTATTATACTGCTTTTTAGATGCTGGTACAATCGGCAAATCGGCGACAAACCATATGTGGCTTAGGCAATAGAACTACTGCTAAGAATGTGGGTTTAGATTTAGAATACTCAGAAGTTTGGACAGGAAAGTTGCCTCCTCGTGCTACGTCTTATGCACAGGTATTATTGCTAGTTTGACATTTTATTTACTTTATTCAGATATGTGTTTGGAAAATTTATATAATGTTATACAATTGGTTTTTTTCAGGCCACCTAAGGAGCATACATGATATGTCAGACCTGGATGTCGGAGACTCAGACAATTACTATGATGGAATGGAGATGTCAGGAGACCTTGTGTTAATTTTTTGTAAGTTATTAACTGTGAATAAAAACAGAATCAAGTGTTTATTTGTTTAATCTTTATTGTTCTATGTTTCATCAATACAAACATAGTTACAAATGTAACAGAATTATAACTTTAAATTCGGGCTAGTTAAAATTGATTCGGGCTAGTGAAATT
This sequence comes from Dreissena polymorpha, assembly GCF_020536995.1. Classification (NCBI taxonomy): domain Eukaryota; kingdom Metazoa; phylum Mollusca; class Bivalvia; order Myida; family Dreissenidae; genus Dreissena; species Dreissena polymorpha. The sequence goes on from NC_068356.1 coordinate 76,661,215, forward strand.
TCAAAGCTGGTAGCCCAACCGGGCTAGTGCCTAAAAAAAATTAATGCCAAGACTGATGGTTGCTCATCAACACAAGTTTAACATAACGCACATTACATTAAATAAAGTAAATGCTTGAAAACAAAACAACTAGAAAAGTATTTTGCCACTGACTCTGATGCACCAAACATTTATACAAATCCGAGTCATTGTCTAAAAGGACCATACAAATAAACGAGTAATAAGCCCAAACCTGTTGTAACCAATACTCCTACCTTAGCGAACATCTTAATGTCATTTAGTTATGAAAGAGTGAAATACATCGCCTTACAGATAGATGATTTAAAACATTTCATTTAATAGAAATTCCGTAGAAGAAGGACAAATAGGCATATATCTGTACAAACTCGGCACGGCCAGCATGTTTTCTTTATGTTCATCTATACATTTAGGTCAAATTTTTGTCATGGTCCGTGGAAGTAAGTACAATATCCTTGATGTGAAAGAGGAGCTTATGTATTCCGTAGTGAATACCTAATGACTAAGTGCCATTATAACCCACAATTCGCCAAAGCCAACCATTATTGCATGAAAAAAATCATCAGCACGTTAAGGTACTTCAAGCTGAAAGTTTGAACGAGATCCACCCTATTGGTAAAGAGGAGTTAACAACACAATATGTAAATTCAGGACCTGAAAGATAGATATTGAATCACAATGTCGCACAAACTAATCGTAGCCAAACGTGCTTTTTATCATCTACACATTAACGACATCCAATTGTAAAAGTTTAAACCAGATTCACTCCTTTACATAAAAATACGTTCAATCTTTGTTTCGGGGCGTACAGACGGAAGAATGTAAGCTATATGCTTGTATGTGTCTCTATATGCATGAATAATTTGTAATATTTAAGAATATTTAAGAATATTTAAGATCTTTCTTTCCTCTAGTTTGTTCGACGATGTTCTGTACCACTACCGTGATTGGTTTATATATTTAATAGATCATACTTCTTTTGATAGTATTCACTAAAAACCCTTTACTCTTATCATAAATGGTACTATCAACAATCAGACGCTCAAAATAAATGAATACTATATGATTTATGAGTCATGTTTAAGCAATTATGCTGTCATTTGCTTTCTGCAAAAGTTGATTTGACTAATATAAATTAAACACGCGTTTGGTTTGAAAACAATTCTGGGGTATGTTTCAGGTTCGTCTTACAATAAAAAAACGCGTCAAACTCTCTGTTCTTATCGCTTATCGTTTCTAAGCAGTTATCCCAGTTTATAACATTTTTGCACATAGTAGATGTTCTGTTATAAAACAAGTGGACACATACAATAATTCATCTCATGAATGAGTTTTTCATGGTTTGCTTTATTGTACTCCGTCCAGGAATACAAAAAAATGTGCAATATTCCGTTTTAACACTCACATAAATGTAATTCTTGCTATTTTTTTCAGAAACATATATCGTCGAGTGGTGACATACTTAAGTTATCCAAGTTAAGTAGAAAATTATTTAACTAAATGCAACATTTTCAGATGTAAATTATATTGTCATATGTCATACCACCCAGTTCTATTTGAATATATCATTAAGTGAGAGTATTTTATTTTGATACTGATATTTAAGAAGCAGCATATAAAATATAAAAGCAGCGTTATTACTCTCATATTATGTTTCATTAATCAAACATGATAACATAGATTACAGATCATTCCATTCATTTCTGGTGCGTCGTTTGATTTACACCCCCTTGAATGGTTGCCTATGTACATTAAAAGATGTCGAACATAATAATACGTCTAGTTCCGTTACAGCGTATATTCTAAAATAACTAAAAACTAGACTAAAGGGTTCCCGTTTCTTTTACTTAATAGACCAAAACCATGGTACAAGTAGCAAAGTTCTTGTCGACGAAAGGCAAAATGTAGCTTTCTTCTGAAAATACTTAGATGATATTGTGTAACGCATTTCCAGATTTTATTTCATAATAATCATATTGAATTACGGGACAGTTTGAATGTGGTTTCTTGTTTAGTCTTTTACAAATAGACCCATAGTCCGTAATAAAACTTACGTCAGGGTAGCCACAGTTTCGTCTTTATTCCAAATAAAACTTGCTTTAAAACATAAATAAAGTGTATAGCATTTACTAATAAGGTCTTATAAAAAATATTTTATCCACATCTGATCACTGGTCATTATGGACTAAAGCCAATGCCCAAAGGGTATTAACGATTGCAGTGGAAACATGTAGTCTAATTGGATCAAACATTTCGAGAAAATTACATCTGACACGGAACACCACATGTAGTAGTTTTTGTAAATTTGCGGCTGTACATGTGTGTTTATTTTTTTTTTAAATTAATTTTAAATTCGTTTACGTAAAAAGCCGTTGGCTTATAGAGAATCGCTTGAATCCGGATCCTCGAAAGGACCAGTACTTGGTGTATTTTGAAAGATCTTGATAACGCTTTCCAAGTTGGGAACGATCCTCCCGGTCGGAATGCGCACACCATATCAATTATATCATAGGCAACCTTTCAAACACATACTATGCATATCTGATTTATTATACAACATTGCATTAATCTAAACTATAAACTATATAAACTTTTAACTTGTATACAATAACGGACAAACGTACATATTCATAGTATAAATGTGTATATCCGGTTTCGTTTCAAACTGCAATCTGACTTTAGTTCGTTGCCTTTGTGAAATTATATTCGTCTACAAAGTCGTTTGTTACTAAGAAATAATGCAGATGATTAAATTTTATGTATGTAACATATGTACAAACATGACTAAGCACTTACGTCCTGATCTGTATTATGTTCCACGTATGTACGTTTAACATTGTTTAACTTTGTTGTTCGATGACTTTTAATCATGGATAATAGTATACATGTATAGATTTTTCTTTAAATCTGTTAAACGCATGAACATCGAGTTTCATTCAATGTATACTTTTATTACAGCAACAGCATTATATTGGATGTTTGTAAATGGGTGTTTAAAAATACATGTTGTATAGTTTTAACTTATATTGCTTTTTAAGTAGTTTGGTAAATAATACCAAAAAACTGTAATTGTACAATTTTAATTATATCGCTCACTTACCATAGCATCCCCTGAAAGCACAACTAACCATGAAACAACACAAGCGACGCAACATGGTAAATCCAAACGTAATCGTCATGAACCGTTAGTATTGCAATGTTTTCTTTGACAAACTGACATCAACTTTAAACACGAAACATTCTAGAAAGCATACGTTTATGCCATTGAATATAATTGAAACTTGGAGAGCGATACGGCGTTATCGCAAATGACGATGGAATATCGGCTCATGTCAAATGCTGTTCTGGGACACGTTCAGGGAGGTTTTTATTATGCTTAATGCGTTTCACGTGCCTTGTTTTCCGGGATTGTTATTCATAAATTCCCCAAGCTAAATGATTAGTTAAATTGCACGACAAATGACTATTATAATTTGTTCGTCAGTGAGGAGGTCAATTCATTTGAAAAGTGTCGTATTGCGTATATATGCTGTTAACTATTTTGCCAAGTTTTAAATTGACATATTGGATTTGTGTTATTACATTATTTTTAAAAAACTGATTTCAACTTTTAGTCGAAGCACATTAACAAGTACAATTTATGAGGTTGTTCATGTCCAATTTGGATTCATTTGTATTGACTTCTTTTTTATTTAAAATTAATTTTACAGAATCATCTGCATAGCTTTTGTACGATTGTGTACGAATTATCCAAAGAGTCCATGTATGATTGTGCACGACTCATCAACAGCGGCCTTGTATGAGTGTGTAAGTAATATCTACAGATGCCATCCCAGGGTGCAGAAACGGGCTTTTCAGCGGTTTACACACGGGCTGGACAGAATGTAATCACACTGATAAGAACATTACTTTTTAATAATATCTCAAGTTATTGAAATACATTTGCAAAAATATATAGCGCATACAAGACAGTTTTTCTCGCAGTTTTGCCGATATCTTAAGGTATACGAATAAATCCTTGAATACGTCGGGAATCGGTGACAAAACGTTGCGTGAACCAACCGTGTTCAATGAATACAGTAAATATGGAATTTTTGAAAAAGAAACATTTGCTTATTAGATAAAGTAATTCTGATGTATTTTGCATTGCCATAAGCAGCATAAACATCTGTCTTTTATGCACTAGTTGAAATTCTTAAGAAAACTTGTTTTAAAAAGTTTTTTCAAATTAGAACACCACTTACGGAAGTTAAAATCCAATAAAGTTAAAAAGTGGAATCCCAAAAAGTCATGTGAGCATGCACCCTGTATCCAGGATTGTGTCCAAATTATCTTATGAAGTTATTAACGATTTTGCGCAATTAATTTCTATAGCCAAGTATGGATCAGATACAAATTATCATCAGGGGATGTATATGGTTGGTACGAATATATTATATTTTTCGATTTATTTCTGTCCACGATGTACTTTTTTTATAGTATCGTAATTATTAATTAATAAGCGAAATGCGTATTCAAAGATATATGTAATCTTATGTAATTAAACGCTTCTAGCACAGAATACACAGAATGGTCCTTAAGTTGCATTAGAATACATTCATCAACAGTATTGCGTATAATGCTGATGTTGATACATCGACAATAGTGTATTGGTGGTCTGTGCAAAATTACTACTATTATCATATTCGGTACAACCATATTATAGCGAGTGAAAGACTTGTACCATTGATATAATTGTGCATTACCGTGACAGCGAAGATGTGTTTTATTAAAAACATATACGAGAAATAAATAATACCAAAATTAAAATAACCTATACACCATGTGAGCGTTCAAATCACATGTAAAGTAATTCATGCAAATCAGTGACATTAATTCATAAATTGATAAAAGTATCCTTTAAAATACATATTGGCAACTTTTCACTTGGTGACCTTAATAAACTCATGAGTTAATTTCAATTAAAATTGTACAACCTTATACGTCATGCTTACATCAGGAATTACTTTAAAAATGTCCGTTTTTGTCAGATTGTTATGTACTCACCCACACTTGCAAATCCATAACACGAGTTCCGTGTAATAACTATAATAAGAATGCCATACCAGATTGACGACACGTGTTGGTCTAGTGAAACAGACTAGTATCGCTGAATACTTAGACATCTGCCAGCGAACATACAAAACGCATGTGTTTACTTTAATTCCGCCCAAGCGCGTGTCATAACGAATACTTTAAACAAAATTGGAGTAATAAATTGATTATCACAACTTTCTTGCTTTTTGTGTTTTGTACTTACACAATATGAACACTTCATATAACACACATCCTATGTGAACAAGAGTTTAAACAAACTCAAAAACGGTTCTATGAGTCCTTGATTTGATAAGAGAATCTTTAATAACTCTCAGCAGTTCGATATTTGAAGAAACTTCACCCGTAAGTAAGCCTGGTTCCATGAATTCAATATATGGCTGCAGATCAAAGGCTCGTGACAAGAGCTAAACATTGACGTCTAAAGAACAATACCATATTGGCCTAACCATCGCGAAGCCAGAACAAAAGAAATGGGCCGATTTAATACTTTTTCGTTAACATTTACGAACTGGTAAATCACGATATTGTGATTAACTTGTGTGTTAATAAAACACATTAGAACACTCAATACATGTTTGGTATCAATTATTGTGTATAATTACTTGACGTTATATGATACAATTTATTTATTATTAAAAGTATGTACAAAGTGGCATATTTGTATAGCCTCCAATAAAACACATGCGTGAACAGATTTAGTACCAGTGTGTGCTTGGTTCATATAAGAGTACTCAGGACTTGTTCAATACTAGTTCATCGTTACTTTTAGTTTATTTAATACTAAATTTGTATTCGTATTGCGCTCGGCCTAAAACCAAATACACGATTATTATTTAAGTCACAGTAACTTTCGTGGTATTGCGATAGTATTCGAGAACTGTAGGTGCGACTGTACATTTAATGTTCCTACTGACGGCGTTATTAAACTCACCTCAATAAAGTGAATCATAGTATAGTGTATTTTCGACTGTCTTTTTGAAACAACGTGAAATACCACAAAGAAAAAACGCGTATACCACCATATAAGTGCTAAAGATATTTCAAGAAATAATACACTGACACTGTACATCCAGCTGATCATATAGCAATGGCTATAGCGTGATTTATAGACTAATAAATGCGATTCATTTCGACATTAAACATGACGTATGCCTCTGCCTTCAATAAAGCTGTTTAACCCAGGTTTGCGCCATCAGCCTTGGTGTATTATGACATCATTATTTCCGAAATTAAAATAACACATGGAATACATTTAAATGAACGTGTCGTATACATTTATCAGTATAATAGTTTATAATGAGTAATAATAGCGCACCCTTTTTAAGAAGACTTCTGTCGCTCGAATTTGAACTTTATCACTGTCAATTGGAAAAGCTGTAGGTCAATAACTCAGATACTGCGACAAAAAGTATACATAATACACGAAGTCGTACTTTATACGCGGCATTATTTCGTTATATCAGTGAACTGTTTTTAGGTATAAGATATGCATACGTTAATTTACCGTTATAATGTAGACCCAGTGAATGTTAACGCATATCCAGTTGCAAAATACTAACCCAAGCAAACCGCTTGATGTCTGTGATATGTGCGGCGTACTCAGAGAATACGGTTGCATCAACGTGTTATTTGGATGTCAAAGTTATATCAAGTTAAATGAAAAACGACGCCCTCTGGTTTATTGGAAATTTAAAACAATCATTTTGTCTGATGTATTTTGTACGCGAGTTCCATTTCTCCGATGCAAACTAATTTTTGGTTGTTTTATAATTGGGGCATTTTTGATATTTTTGGAAAATGCCACAGGCTGCAAAGTGAATATTGAGATTTAGTTACTTATTTACATTTCGCAGACGTGAATAACTATACAGATGCTAGATAAGATAATATGTTCCGGGCTCTCGAAACAAGCTATGCTAATGTTGAGCATTAAATTCCCATACAAACATTGTCCTGAGCTGTAATATGAATGTGGAATAGTTCTACTGATAGCACGACAATGCGGTCTTGTGAAGTTTGTGATTATATAATTTTACCTTTTTCGACGCAAAAACGCGATATAAACTTCGACATGGTATACCGTTCTTTGACAGCTTTCTGCTTGACCCATTGAATATGAGGAATACAATTACAACGAGTTTTTTTTCACGAAAATATTTACTAAAACCCTTGTTTGCTACAAGTCTTTAAGTATAAATGCAATTAGGCTGGTATGATAAATCTCATCTTATAATCGCATATATAAAATATATAATTGAGTAGTCAGGCATTGCTGGTTCTATGGTCGGCACACATATTAAACCAGACAGTTCTTTTAGATTGTGCGCGTTTTGTTAGTTTAAAGTTTAAACCTATTTATTTTAGCTCGATTGCATCGAAAGCCTAGGGCTTATACAGACGCTCTTCAAGGTCGCCGTGTTGTAATGGATATGGTGTCCGCCTAGCGACCGGGAGGTCACGGGTTCGATCCCCACCGTGGGAGCGTTCTGCAGATCTCCCCCAAAGACACCAAGTACTGGTTCTAGGCCCAGGAAACGGACTCGAGAGCGCGTTTTGTTATCGTGCATCGGGAGATCTATTTTTTCGTCGTTCTGATGGACGCATATAAGAATCGACAAACACAATTTCTCTTTCCTATGATTGCTGAATTTATGTATCATCAGCTACACCAAATGAACAATGTTAAGCATATGCCCAATGAAGCTGGTTGTTAGGCAAATACAATATATAATACAAGTCTTACCGATATAAGTACCAATTCAACAGTACAGCAAGCCGACTTATTATAAGAATAAGAAAGGTGTGAAGTATGTTTCAATAATTGTCTACTTTATTTATCATAAGTTGCATTAAAATGTACAAGTTATTGATACGGCTGTTTTTCATTGCGTGATAGGCTTTTGCGACCAGTTTACTTGGATTCCATGTGATAATAGCCCATAAAATACTCAATCAACACCATTATTAATAAACATTTAAAGAATACATGCACTGTAAGATAAGTCAAGAGGCATATTGGTGGTTCATACGGTATACTATTTAAAAAAATAATAAGTATCGGAATATTTGTATTTGTCTTAATAATTGTATTGATATAACATTGTAACTAAATAAGTATATACCTAAAAGTGTAAACGAGAGAATGCGCTGTATTTAAATAATTGCTGTTGAATTGCCTCTTTTACATTAAACAAACGCTTCGATCATTTAGCCTTTTTAATGAATGTACTTTTAGAACATTATTTATATTAGAGTTACACATAATATTTTCAATTTACGATATATAGCATTGCTTAAATATGGTATTTACTTGTTTAGTTTATTAGTTGTTCTGTGACATACCACTCATTAGATTTTTAATTAAAACATACGATCATTGCTTAAAGGGTTTTGGTAAATTGAAAAAAAATGAAAAAAATTGTTTCAGATTCGCAAATTTTCGGTTTAGTTATAATATTTGTGAGGAAACAGTATTACTGAACATTTGTTATGGACTAATATAGCCATAATATGTATCGTTTGACGATTTAAAAACCTAAAAATTATAAAGCGTTGCAACGCGAAACGAGTGCATAATTTGGAGAGTTCTGTTGTTGTCGTTTAAATTTGTGAAACTACGAAAATTGGTTATATAACGCATAAAATACGCTTTTATGTAAGCTTGACAGGAAAGCTCAGTTGGCTAATGCGTTTTTACTTCAGGATTCTGGGGATAACTGGTTCGAGCCGTGCTGCGGGCTACTTTTTTCCTTTTTTAAATTTTATTTTTGATGCTTTACTAGAGCATTTAAAATTTAATGTTTACATTTATCAATATAAGCATTTAATGACAAACTTCAAAACATGCCGAAATCTGTGAAAAGGCCCCTTTAACCCTGTGTACACTTAATATATGTATTTATTGAATTTGTCACATTTATCGGGCAGCGGGCTATTTAAAATTATATTAACATATAAGTCAGCAACTCTGCATCACTGACACACTTGACCATGTGCCGTAAATTGTGTAGTTCACCGTTGGTGGTGCAGTCGGAATAACACAAGATAATATTGCAATACCGATAAATAATTCAATGTGTGTAAAGCTTCTTTGAATAGTTTACAATAATATTCATTATTTGATAATTGAACGGCAAATATAAAACATATTTGAGTTTAAATGCGACAATCACTAGGAAGCTTCTGCAATGTCGACTCTACAAACGTGTATTATTCACAAAGATGTAGAGATGCACTTTAAGAAATACGCGAATGTCTTCAAGTACGTTTGTTTGCGTTCACAAAACAAACGAATGAAAACTTTTCTACTGTTGAATCACACTCAAAAGATTCCATTGTTGAACGCGTACTTATTAATTAAATAGCATGTTGAAATATATTTGCATTTGCTCAATTATTTAATTTAAGATTGTTAATCATTCGCTTTACTGTGTTTACATAAACTCTATTCATTAAAATTATTTCAAAAATATATTAAACGTGAAATTCCTTTCAATTAATTTTGAATAAACTATAATGCAGCGATTTATATTTTTGTTAACATTTATGAATACCTAATATATTTTCTAATAAGTAAATGTTTTGGAATATTTAGTTTTGCGTAAAGTTGCGTCCACATAACAAAAGGTTAGCATTGTTAACAAACATTCTTTTTAATAAGTTTATAAATACCTTCACGATTGTGTAGCTTAAACAAGATTTAAATGTGTAGATAACAGTATGAACAAAAAAGTCCCATGGGAATTTTCTTTTTTCATAACACCATTAAACGCATTAAAATCGCATAGATTGTTCTTCATTTGATTAAATATTGTGTTTCTGGAAGTTAATTGTATCCATCTCTCAAAATAAGAAAAAAAATTGCTCTAAAAGAAAATTAAACGAAAACCACCATAAATACGTTTACAAAGCTTACAATCGATAAATAAACACAAACAAACGAAATCTTTCACGGGAAAATGCAAAAATAGCATGGGAACACCAACTTTGCTAATAAAGTTCTTATATAAAACGCATTTTGTAAGAAAGAGAATAAAATATTAATAAAATATAAGACTTTTTATCGCATACTTTACCTCAAAGAATCAAATCTTGAAGAAACAGGGATCTTGCGTTTGCGGAATTTCGGGTTCAAACATTTTTTTTTCCGGTGCCGTTATCACACTCTTTTAATTTTAAAGAACGCGTCTACTTTCTTATAACTCTTATTGTTTACAATGATTTAATGAATTATACTTTTAATATAATTATACTTTCTATAAAATGGTTACAAGCCTAACAATAAACTGTTTGTCTTGAATGATAAAACATTTCATGAAATTACGCTTGTCACTTTTGTTGTGGTCGTTTGTCAATATTTTGTCATATGCATACAATACAATTTTAGTATTGTTTAACGTTTTGATGTACCTGTTTAAAAATAAGATTATGCCATTTAATGTGTCATTACATTTTATTATTTATAAGCACATTCTAACAATTATTACATCCATCTATAGAAATCTTTACATTTGTGTGACCATTTTAGCGTGTGAAGGTATTATGAAAGCTTTGGGACACACACGTTTTGCTTTTGAATTGTTTAGACAAATCAACTACAGAAAAGTAAAACGTCAATTATACGTTTTGTGTATAACAAATAAGATTGTATTTCTATTCAGTTATCAACACTCTTTATTAAGTGTACTAAAAGCATTTTTTGTTTCAGGCGTTAACATAATCACATCAGTTGTATTGGATAGGAGGAGCATTATTTGGAATATATACCCAAGAGTTAGCCCGTAGGTTTATAGGTGAGTATTTGGGATTTTAAAAACAACTTGAAACCAGTCATATACAGGGCTTATTCATTTTCCAATATTTCCATATGAACGTTTTACAAATGTCTTGCCGTGCTCATTCGAGGACCTTGAAACTCTGAAACAAGATCGAGTGCCAACTGCCAAATAATACACGAATATAAAACTATTGCATATGTTCTCTTTAGATGATTGAATCCGTTGTAGAAATTGACATCGTTGTTTGTTTCTTTATTGTACTCTACATTCGGTAAACACTATATAGTGCACTTTAAAAAAAGAAGCATGCACAATTAATAAACATTAATTGGGTGTGGAGCACAAACGTACGATATGTTTAATAGAGCTGTGCATATTGTCTGCAATACGTATGCTTGCCTGCAAATATTCAAGTACTTGATTTTACTAAACATTGTTCAAACTAAAACTGTGCCTCGTTCAAACATTTTGAAATCAACGTGTTTCAATAATGTCGCAAATATACACAATGTATTTAATGTTGTTTATATATCAAATAAAAAACGCAAACTGTAGAAAAATTGATTTGATCAGTTCAACGTTGTTTCTATCGGATGTGCCACTTCATAAGTGAACTCAACACATCATGATTTGAAGTGATATTATGGGCATTTTTCACTGTTGAAATGAGCTGAAAAGAATTAACAGGTCAAAAGAGTAAGATAAAAAAGGTGGTTACTGACCTATTATCTGCAACTGATCTTGCTACTAGTTGTCTATAAAAATATATTTTATAGTCGATATCTTACGTGACTCACTCAGTCCTGTAAGCCGAAATGATCCGTTAAACAAAATTTCCTTTGTGTCGTATGAACGAATCTGCACTTAGACTAAATTCAGTATCACATCGTACATGCGTGATCAGTTGTTAAACGAAAGTACGGTTGATATTCAAATGCATTATTTTTCTCTTTCCGGGATATTGTTTTAGTATGTTGATGCTGCATTAACAAATATAAGTGTATATGAAGTGAAAACACCAAAAATAAACAACGGTTGCGATAGACACCTATAAACTGTTAGATGCCCATATCACTTTAAATAGCATTTTGTAGCACTTCGTGATGTCATGAGTTCGCACGTTCGTTCAACAAAAGAGACACAACTCGATAACATGTATAAGTAGAAGCGAAGACATTTAAAAGCAATTCAAATTTAAATGAAATTATCCGCCGAGTGCTATCCATAATCGCATGCGTTGCGATTTATATGCTATATTGTTAGAATAACTGTTAAGCTTTTCGTAGTTTCTTTTAAGGAAATTTTGGTTACCAATATTTTACTCCCGTCTTTTGATGTTAAGTCGTAAAATAAAAAGGACAGTTTAAATTAATAAAAAAAACCTCATACGACATTGACCTTTCAAAGAACACATACATACATGTTTAACAGCTGACTAAAGTGATATAACTAGACATGTTAATATATATTTTATTGACCTTCTTCAATACATATAGTGTATAGTCGTCAAATTCTCCAATCTGTGCTATTTTATATACTCCGTAGAAATTCTATCAAATGTAATGTTTTGCAACATGAATTTTACTTGAAAGGCATTCATAGTATTGATGTTAACTCTTTCACTATACGCCGATGATATGATAATTAGTGCTAATACTGCTGAACAATTGCAAAACGGCTTAGATCTATTCAACGAATATTGTCAAAAAAATGGAAATATTTTGTTAAAACTGAAAATTATAAATAATTATTTTTTTGTAAATGATTTCTTCCCTCTACCAGTATACTACCCGTATACTTCATAACGATAATTAAAGCATATATATTGTTAACCAAATTAATTATCTTGGTAGTGTATTTACAAGTAGTGGTTAATTTAGTGTCGCAGAAAACACTCTTGCATGGCAGGCTCTTAAATCTATTTTTAACACTGATAACATAGTTGTACACCTTTACCGACATTCAAATCGGTCATAAACTATATATTTATTAATAAACAATTAACTCCGATTCTGAACAGGGAAGGAAGTGTGAGGTTTTGCCAAAGGTTTAATGACTTTAAATGTTCATTTTCAATAGTGTTAACACATACTTGGCGTCAAAAGATGCACTCAAAACGATTTTGTATATGGTGAATTTGGACGTGTTAACTATCAAAACGGGAAATATATTTACTGGCTATAACTTTTAAGAACATCAGAGAATAAATTACCCCAAAAAAGAGTATTTGACTGTGTTCAGTGATGGTAAGAATCCGTTATTTAAAGATCTACAAAGTAATTTGGGATTTTTTTATGCTTTGCTTTTTCATGATACTGGTATGAAAATATGTTAATATCAGTCGAAAGACAAAGATTGAGCGCCACGTTTGTTCAGAATCAGAATAAGAGACCTCAATGTTTTACTAACGCATATATATAAATAAATATACTTTTGTATATGTAATGTTAAACAGTTTCGTTTAAGTTTGTAAAAAACGTTTGTCATCATTTACATAAAATATACAGACAAGTAGATTGGATTGACCTACATCAAGTCAATTAGATCAAAGAAAGTTTACTGTTAGTAATAAACTCGAAGACGAGTTTCATTTTATCTTTAAATGTAAGTTATATACGTAACTATGTTTTACGTAGCATACTTTATGACGTTTGGACCATCATATTTTTGAGTTCGTTGGTGGTTTGTATAGGGTTTATAAAATGCTATAAATTGTTTTTTTTAATATCAAACGTCGTAATTTTAATTCAGGTTGTTGTGTGTGTTTGTTTAGATACTGGGACCGTTTGAGTACAGCAGTTTAACAAAGTAGTGTACTGTGTCCAGAGATTTATGGTTGCCTATATTTTCGTTCCGTATCGTTAACACGACAGGTCAGATGTTTATGGTATTATTACATGCATGATAATTATATAATTGACCTTATTTTAGAACAGCTAACTGTCAATTAGCTTAATACTTGTTATGTGAATTAAAGTCGAGTACTACCGACACAATTTTTACTACTCTAACACATCTACATACTGCTGAATATATACATATACTAGTATCACAAAAAGAAACATCGTCAAACAAATTTTTTTACTCCGGGTTTGTACAAAGTAATATAATTATAATTACACTTGTCATTTAAATACCTGTTATATATAGATTAAAGTATATTTGATATATTGATAAAATTTTATTTAATAAGCCACATTACAATTTGACGTTATATATATATATATATATATATATATATATATATATATATATATATATATATATATATATATATATATATATATATATATATATATATATATATATATATATACTATCGATAGTTATTACTATAATAGTTTATTATTTAATAATGCATGTATGTATTTTTGCAATGAAACGTCTGACTTCCTTGAATAACTACATATTTGTTATAATCATAAACCGTTTACTTTGTAAACACCGTATGCTTGCTGTGTCAACTTCGGCTGTTGGCCTTCTGGATGTATTGTTTAAGTTAATTGAACATCATTTACTTAAAGTATATCATATGTGGCATGCATCCGTGAATTAATTATCAGAATTAAATTACTCAAATACTATTATCAACTCACTGAAAAGATTGTCACAAGAAGTATAATAAATAGCAAATTATTTGCATTACTATGCACTGGTTTTTTGTTAAACATTCGTAAACATTATCCGAGATAAATATTACGCAAGCATGTGTTTTTTTTCTTTTCAAAGTTAGGAGTCCGATTGATAAAATACATTAACTATAAGCGGATAGTTATTGATAACTATTGATAATCCAAATTGCAAAGCATACTCATTTCAGTTACATGTTTTAACAACAAAAAACTCCACATTTTTGAGGCTGTTGAAACCCAAATTCAAATTATTATCAATACGAATGAAAATTATGTTATGAAGCATCATATCCTATGTTAAAACCATTGACCACAATGAACTCTCTAGACTAACACGGGAACCTGCTGATGGAGAAAGACAACAGTGTGAATGCGATATTTGAATGGCGCGTCTTTATGTCTAATGTAAAAGTACACATTAATGAAAAACAGCATCTCCTGTTAAGCAAGAATCGGAAGTCATCTGATTGTGTTCATGAAGTCGAGATCTGAGCTATTCCACTAGTGTGCATAACTGAAAAATCACCACACAAGTTCGTATCTTATTAGTACAATAGAGCATGATAGATGTAAATACGTGTATGCATTTACTATACAGCGCATAGTAAATACTGTAAACTAGAATACTCCTACACAAGGCAAAGTAAACGTAGTTATTATGTAATAATCTAATACTACTACAACTCATAATAATAATAACTATTATTATTATGACTATTATTATTTTCAAATAGGAAAGATCGTGATGGTTTGATCAAGATATAACACAAACTGAACATATCTTTAAGTCCATGAACAAACCTATTCAAGCCTTCACAGACATTCAATAATTATATGATTTTCCTTGCTCTGATTTAAAAAATACCATACGTTAGGTGGTTGTACACCAACATGCTGGAAAAAAAAATGAACAATTAAGATATGTCATACTTGCCAATATTTTAAATACAAACTAAAAATCAAAGAGATAATCGCAAGCTGGACGGGTAAAACTGAAATACATGCACACAAATAAAATAATTTTGTAATGTAAGTCTGTTTGGTAAAATTTCAGAAAAAACATGTTAAAATCTCTACTTAATATGCTTTTGATTTGTATACGTTTGTGTCCTTTATTTTTTCAAACATTACACCTTTATCATTTTTTATTTTCATTCATTCAATGTATGATTCATTGACATCGTCATCATTATTATTGGATCACGCGTACCACCCATAATCCATTACTTCATTTGATATAAATTTTGTATTTACAGTTTATCTAAGTGTTACTTGCACTTATATGTTTATCATATCAAGATATATGGTCGCTGTTAATGCAACGTATGAAAATAAACAGTTGCAAAAGATCGTGGTGGTTTATATTGCGGCATTACGTGTAGTAGTAGAAACAATAATATATGTTTTAGTTGTTGGTACGTTAATACATACCATTCACGCAATAGTCAGTCAACTAAAGAAGTATAAAACATTTATTGTGTAGTATTGGCACACTGAGCATCTGGGTTATATAATATTGTTCCAAACACGTTTATATTCTAAACATATTGTTGTTTATTACGGTACGTTTGTATCTGGAATACTTGTTGTCCCTCTTCATCAATACGAACACCGCAATACATATTGAACGGCGCAATAAAGCCATTTATTGCATATACAAAACTGATCCTAATCGTCTGTGATATCATAGTCCTAAGATAGCACCGTATGCACGAATTGATCGATCAGAGATGATAACAAATTGATGCTGACACATGAGACGCCAATTGGGAATTATGGGTCAATTTGCCCCTGAATATATAAATATTCCGCAACACCGATTACTCTAGATATATCAGAACGCAATATGGTATCATATGAAATTGGAACATATATCCAGTTGTGTGCTTGTATGCAGGTTTCATATATTAAAGGGTCTTTTCACAGATTTTGGCATGTATTGAAGAAGTTTGTCATTAAATGTTTTATATTGATACATGTTAACAGTGGGTCTAAACATCTCCAGTAAAAACAAGAATACAATTAAAAAATTTAAAAAAAAGTAACCCTCAACGGGGCTCGAACCACTGACCACTGGAGCCATGGAGCAAAGGTCTATCGCTCTATCCACTAGACAAACCGCTCGCCTACCATCTCGAATGTATTTTTTTAGTTTATATATGCAATCCTCGTAGTATCAAAAAATACAACGACAACAACAGAATTCTCCAAATTATTCAATCGTTTCGCGTTGCAACGTTTATAATTTTCAGGTTTTTAAATCGTCAAAAGATGCACATAATGAATATTTTAGAGCATGGTAAATGTTCAGTATTACTGTTTCCTCACAAACATCATTACTTCAATGAAAAGCTGTGAATCTGAAACAATTGTTTTTCAATCTTGTCAACTTACCAAAGCGTGAAAAGACCCCTTTAAAGTTCTTTTATAAAATTACATATGTTGTATTGTTGGTTTTTCTTTGTTATCCTGAATTCCTGGAATTCCGCAACCATCTTTCATATATATATACTCAAACAAGTGCATCGAAAATCTTAAACTCGCACATACTGAAACACAATTCCAGTGCAAACAATAGGCACGTGCACGCAACAACAATCAATTCTCTGGGTCAAGACGACAAATTACATTTTAAGGTAAAGACGTGCCTTTCTTCATCAATATTTTTATTCGGACAGAAGGAGAGGACGTTCTCTGATCCCATTGATTTTGTTTTGCACCGTACCTTATTACAATAATTTGTCATCTAATTACTGGCTCCTTTTTGAACTTTTAGGTGCTTTTACGAAATAAAATCAGTGTATTTGTTATTTCTTTCATATGAAATAAATCGCAATGTAGAAATGAAGCAATACGGGCATTATAATTAGCCAATACATTATACGTGTTCATACATGTACTGTATATATGTAAAACGCGCATTATTTACAATAACAACATAGTGTGTGCATAAAAACACTGTTAAGATAGTGTTCGCTTTGCATACTTTCATCCAATTTTGCATACGAAATCTGGGCAATACAGACGCTGAAGTCACACTCGGTCTATTTAAGCTCAACAAAGACAGATCAATTATGTCACGGTCAACAATAGACAGGGGACAATTACGCCTAGTAGATTGAGGCCTGTAATTGACAGGTCGTGTTCAATTCGCTTGATAAAAGCATCGGTTTTGACAACCCGCTGATGTTTTCTGTTAAAGGTTGAGCTCAAGTTTGATTGAGGATAATAGGGTTTACTATACCTCATTCAAATTCCACATGGTAAAATTATTTAAATCAATTTCCGCTTTATGTAAATATGGCACGACGTTGGCGAGGTCAGAACGTAATATAACACAACTAACCAGGATTAAGTCCGCGACAGGGCTAACAAATATATACATATTATTCTAAAATGCAGTATACGCCTACAAACGATAGGCGCTTATTAAAATGCAATGCAAACTACACGTCAGTGAAATTTGACTTACTTTATGCACTATATCCTAAGTCCGATTGTCTTACTCTTTAAAATTAAGTAAAATTTAACCGGTTATAACATAAACATAAATATTACGTTGCGGGGTAAAGTAAATTCCCCCCAACCCATCAACTTCGAAGAATTATGTCAAGGTCGGTCTTTGCCTTCGGTTTGCCTACCCCTGTATTGGTTGCAATACATACACAACTCATCTTGCCCATGATGTTTGTCTTACAATTATGTATGCACTTCAACCTTTCTTGAAATAGAAATATAAAATGTCAAAACTGAAGTAGGAATTTAGAACAGCATTTAATACACTGAAAGAAAAATATGGTGTTTCATTGATAACAGTTAATTAGAGATGAAATTAAGTATGTGCTAGCAAGTTATTATTTTGTTGCATCGAGGAATAGTTGTTTTCATAGAAATTGATAAGAGTGTCTAAATTGTCTGCATTAAAAAAATTGTTAAAATGTAAACAAGAACAATTTATAAAGCAGACTGTGTTAAATGCTTGAGATTGTTGCAGCAAGTTTTCTTAGACAGTATGTATAACCATCAACATTTAAAAAACGTAGACTATCCATCCGGTTGAATGTACTTGTCCACCATTATATAACATATGTACTATACTGTGGAATGTATTGCACATATTGTAATTTCAGACTCTACATCTATTTCATTTCAATGCAGTGTAAATAGTATGTATACGTTTCTATTGAAGTATGCTTTGTGTTATGGTTTTAGATTTGTTAAGTTTGAAAATACTTCATACTCGATTGCATTCATCGAGTCCATTTCCTAGGTAGATCGAGAACGCGTTTTCTCTTGGGAAGGATTTAAATAACGCCCTTTTAGTAGGATCTTACCTCCCGGTCGCTATTTGGACACCATATTCATTAGCAATATGACATGTTTGTATTTATAGCATAAGTTAAATAATAATAAGCAGAACCTTTAACTGACCACAAACATTCAATTGAAAACATTTTTTCGTTTTAAGGCTCAAATCATTGTAATGCTTGCATGTGCTGCTTCTCATAAAAAACGTTTCTGGTTGTGATATCCGCAATTCTTATTGATATATATACAATCAGTTTAAGCAAAATATATTCTTAAAGACGATAAGGGAAGCACTTGTTAAATGAAAATAGTAGCACTGCCTCTGGATGATGGTGGAATGTTATTTTAATTTTAATTCTAATCGCCTCGTGTTGCATGAACGTGATGTGTTAAGCTTCATTGTCTTAAGACAATGAAGATTAATAATAGAGGCTTAATTTGGCTTCATTACTCAGCGAATATAAGCAAGCGTAGCAGACATAACTATGGAAAAATCGAATATGATGTTACTTCTTGTCAGAGATGCTTTTGTTACAAACATGTATTTCACTTCCATATCGTTGAACACAGATCAACCTATAAGAAAGCATGTCTTCTGTGCGATTTTGTATTGCTTCCTTATCCTTTTAGAGAAACTGTAAAGAATTAAGACTGCATTATGCGGAAATACATTCATTGTGTATGCTTTACCACATTAGACATTGATAGGCAGGAGACTAGTTGCATATTATACTTATTAAGAATGTCATTCTAGTTTTAAAAGAATGTTACAAAAATGAAAATAGCACGTTATTCATAAATATCTTTTAAAAGGAAGGGCTTATTTACCATACCATTATTACAATAAAACGATCGTTTTCTAAAACATATTTGATGGTAAAGTGATCCCAGTATGTTTTATGTTGTTCGTCTACAATATGAATACTTAGATATGGCTACTTTGGTACATGTAATTATTCAAAGTTATATGATTTACATGCACATTAAGTTTAATCGTAACGCATTATAATCTCCCATCACATGTTTCACAACAGTCATCTAACATCATACCGTATAGATAAGAAAACACGACATCACAGACCAAAACACATCTGGTTACTTGCATTTAAAAATTCCTCATATAACGACACATATACGCAATGTTAACATGTATTGTCGTTGACTGCTCATGTTTTATTATGACAAACAATTTCAAATTTAATAGCAGAAATAATGTTGCACTATTCAATAAACCAAGGTTCGTCAAAAATATGCATGCATGACACAACGCATTTTAAACTTTTTATATATATATATATATATATATATATATAAATATATATATATATATATATATATATATTGCGCGTATTATCCATAATCCATTACTGTATTTGTTATAAATTTCGTTGATTTAAATGGTATGTGCACTTATATGCTTATCTTATTAAGATATATGATCGCTGATAATGCAATGTATGCACATTAACCGTTAAAGAAAAGAGAATGATGCTTTATACGGCGGCATCAGCTGTATAAGTAGAAAAAGTAATACATATTGTAGTAGTTTGTATGTTAATACAGAAAATCCATGCAATAGTAAGTCAACTTAATATGCAAAAAAAAATATTGTGTAGTATAGGTATACTGCTTATGCATCTGGGTTTAATAATATTTCACCAAACGCGATTGTATTCTAAACATATTGTTGTTTTTTTTGGTACGTTTTTATAAGGAAACCGTGTTGTCCTTCTTTATCAATACGAAAACCGCCATATTGAACGGCGCAATAAAGCCATTTATTGCATGGACAAAACAGATCCTAATCGTCTGTGATAGCATAGTCCTAAGATAGCACCGTATGCACGAATTGATCGATCAGAGATGATAACAATTTGATGCTGACACATGAGACGCCAATTGGGAATTATGGGTCAATTTGCTTCTGAATATATAAATATTCCGAAACACCGATTACTCTAGATATATCAGAACGCAATATGGTATCATATTAAATTGGAACATATATCCAATTGTGTGCTTCTATGCAGGCTTTATATATTATAGTTCTTTTTATAAAATCATGTGTCGGTGTTGCTTTCTCTTTGTTATCATGAATTCTTGCAATTGCGAAATCTTCTTTCAAATGTGTGCTTGTTAGCATGCATGAATATACATTTCCAGTGCAAACAATAGGACCGTTGACGCAACAAAAATAAATCCTCTGGGTCCAGACGACTAATGACTTTTTTATGCTAAACACATGCCTTTCTTCATTAATATGTGTATGAGAGAACGTATTGTGATCCCATTAAGTTGGTTTTGCACCGTATCTTATTGCAATACTGGGCCATTAAATTACGGTTCCTTTTTAAATCTAACTTTTAGGTGCTTTACGAAAATTCGGCGAGGAAAGTAATATAACACAACTAACCAGGATAAAGTCCGCTCAAGGGCGAATACATAATTACATATTATTCTATAAAGCAGTATACGCTTACAAACGATAGGCGCTTAAAATCCAATGCAAAATACACGTCTGTGAACAATGACTTATTTTTATATACTTTATGGTTGCAATACATTCGAAACTCAACTTTCCCATGATCTTTGTCAAACTCATTTGTATTTGAACAATCGGTATGCATGCAATCCAACCTTTATAAAACTAGAACATTTTAGACACTGAGAGAACAATGTTGAATAATTCATAATTATTTATGAGAGATGAAATTAAGTAGGTGCTAACAAAATATAATTTTGTTGCAACAAGCAAGATGTGTTTTCTTAGAACTCGCTAACAGTGTTCAAATTTTCTACAGACAAAAAAAATGTTTAAAAGTTAACAAGAAAACTTTATAGATTTAACTGTGTTAAATGCGTAAGATTGTTGTAGCAAATTTTCTTGGAAAGTATGTATAACCATCAACATAAAAAACGTAAACATCCGTGTGAATGTACTTGTCTAACATATATAACATATCTATAACTCTACTGTGGAATGTATTGTATACATTTTAAATGCAGACTTTATATTTAGTTTATTGCCATGTATTGTTAATATTATGAATACGTTTCTATTAATTTATGCTTTGTCTCATGTGTTTAGTTTTTTAAGTTTTAAAATACTATGTAGATCCAGTAAACGTTTTCTCTCGGGGAGGATTTAAATAACGCCCTTACAATAGGGATCAAACCCGTTACCTCCCGGTCGCTATGTGGAAACCATATTGATAACCAATATTACATTTTTGTATTTATAACATGAGTAAATATAAATAAGCTGACACTTTTCTGACCAAAAACAATCAATAGAAAACATGTTTTCATTGTAAGGATCAAACCGTTTTAATGCTGGTATGTGCTGCTTCTCATAAAAAAAGATTCTGGTTGTGATATCCGCAACTCATATTCATATACAACCAATCAGGTTAAAGCCACACACCGAATTTGGCATAGTCAATTTAAGTATAAATAAGAAACATATTGTATCTATGCCAATAAGAATATATCTGTTGGTTACAAGGTAGAAATCCGTCTTTTTTGCGTTTTAAAACTTTAAAAAAGTCGCGTTTTTCGAAATGAACGGACGTATACGGCTAGAAATTCTTCTTTCGATTGTACAAGCGGTAAAGTTTGAAAAATAATAAATTACTTGGTAACTAGGCTATAGATTTTATGACAATTTTGTACACTTTCAAGTTGCATCTTTGTGTATTGATTAACATGTATTTCATTTCAAAGTCAGAGGCAAGGTATGTGGCTTGAAGCAAAATATATTCTAAAATTTGGTATTTGAGCCAAAATAAAGGGCAGTACTTTTTAATGAAAGAAGAACCACTGTCGCGAAATAATGATGGAATGCTATTTTAAGTTTAATTTAAATTATATGAGCGTGACGAAGTTAGCTTTATCTTAAAACAATGAAGATTAATGATAGAGGAATAATCTGGCTTCATTACTCATCGACTCTAAGCAAGCAAAAAAGACACAACTAGGGCAGCACGAACGTGATGTTACTTCTTGTCATGGGTACTTTTGTTACAAACATGAATTTAACTTCCATAGCGTTGAAGACAGATCAACCTATAAGAAGGCATGTCTTCTTTGCGATTTTGTATTGATTCCTTAGACTTTTAGAGCATCTTTAAAGCATTAAGATTGCATTATGCGAAAAGACCTTTTTTGTGCATGCTGCACCATAATAGACAGTGATACATAGAAGACTAGTTCCACTGTTTTTGGGTTGCTCATTAACACATATAGGGTATTGCAAATTAATTTTATGATTGTATATGTTTGAATACCTTAAATAAATATGGATTATTTACTGCAATGTAATGACCGCACATCTACATATCAATATATTTATTACTTACGGTTTAATACAACTTTAAAACACAAATGTATACAACTCAAAAGCTCACCATTGCATTTCAATAACAATTGGAGTCATTTATGTTAACCCTATTTAACAATGATTATGTTTTATATTTAAAGTTAATTACTTCATGGGCATGTACATGCTGTTTTATAAATCAGCTTACATTCTGTTGTTGATATGCACTGTACAGATGATATCACCAAACCGATGATAAAGATATAGTATATAATTACTATTGCTTCTTACATTCATATTTCTTACAAAAAAAATAGTAAAGAAAACTCACATACATGTTTATACAAAATCCATGTTTGTAATAAATAGCATCAAATCTGTTGATTTATAAAATGTAGCAGAGATACCGCCTTCACTTAATAAAAATTGCAGTAGCGTCTTTTGTATGTTTGCTTTTCATACTAAAGTAAACATTGTTCATCGCTGTGTTCATTATCTTTTTCAATTTATACTACTGTTCGATTTTTCAGTTAAATTGTGCAAATACTATTTGATTTATTTCAACACTTAATATACGTGTTCGCATCTGAAACGATCACTTATGAAGCATGTATCATCTTTGATTAATTCGCAGTATTGATCTAACTCCGCCGAATCTGGGTTCTCTTTAATTTCACCGTTACAGTTGTGAATTCAGAAATCACACACACAATAGTGCATTACAGATCGGGGACAATTATATTATATAGGTAACAGGCATATGGTGCGGCGGGCATTTTGCAAGCAACAATTTACTATACTTGAAACATGGCAAGGAACGACACTGTACGCATCTGCATGTTTTATGTACCTCACAAAAAGGCGCATTCAGTAACCGCTTCGTGTCTCCGTCCGAAATTTTAAATTGGTGGAAATAATTGGCAAGCGCATATTTGTCAGATTGTTCCTGAATACTGATTTTTCGGGAATGTTTTGCCTTTTGATGATATTATCAATGTGCCATGTTCTAACTGACTTGCATTTTTCCGAGCGAGGACACAGACACTAATGGTCCGAATTTTACTAATCTTAAAATTTCGAATTCCAAAATAATTGATGTTGCTTCGTTCCGTTTGATATTATAACGAAATATTAACATTTGAATGGTAATTGGGTATTTCCAAATAAGCAACCTTTAATAACGTAGTTGGTATTCGAATAATATTTTGTTCGCGCGTGAGATCTCGGACACTTATAGACTTAAAATCATGTCATTAGAAGTATTTGACTTTACGACAGTGATATACTTAAATATTTGCTTGACGTCGTAAAGTGAATCAATAGTCAAACCTCAAAACAATAAAACGCAATAATAGCATTATAATATACCTGTTTAATGCTTTTAACAAAATACAGGTTGTATCAATCGTTGAAATAATACATCCCGTATTACGCTACTCGCTGTTTCCAATTCCGTATTACCATACTAGCCGGACTACTTCGACCCACTTAATGACGTCACATTACGCGCACCGAAATTAGAAATATTTTATATTACGAAATATATTACGTAGTACATCGTGTGACATCATTTCTGTGACGAAACACAATAGTTTTATCTAAACTCTACGGAATTTAAGGACCTGTCGGACGTGGTGTTTTTAACAGTAAACCATTTGTAAAAAAAACATCGAACGAATTCAAAACGTATTTTGGAGTGTGTGTTTATCATGCATAAATGTATATTTCGATAGCTATACAATAACATAGTGTGGTTTAAACTAAGTTTCGATAAAGACATTGAAGACAGAAGTGGAAGGTCATATTGTTTCAACGTTTATGTTATAAACATCGGATAAAAGTTGTCAACTTAATTGTTATGAACATTGGATTAACGATGTCATTAAGGTAAGCGTGTCGGAAACCTGTGTTTTCCCGGTTCGAATGTTTACACGTTAATTTACATAAACTGTATTCATACGCGTCTTAAATAAACTATGGCGTACCGTTTAAGTCATTGTTTTGTCAGTTTTGTTAAAGTAAAAAATACAAGTGTTAACTGTTTTCGTTAGTTGTTGTATAAAATAAAAGGAATATTACGCTAGTCAACTGTTCCAAGAGTTTGTATCACTCGCGTGACTTGTGCTATATCGCATCACACTCGAGGCTCCGCCTCTCGTGTGATACGTCATTACACCAGCTACTCGAGTGATACAAACTCTTGGAACAATTGACTAGCGTAATATTCCGTATGTACTAACAATAAAGCGATGCCCCTTTGATTTGTTTGTATTAATTCCTAGTTCAATTTGAAAGCCAAGCCGGGTTCTGGAAATCAATCGATTGATGTCTACAACAGTATATATTGATATATGGAACGACTAACGACATGCATGTATACTAGTTATCGAACTCCTTCGTGTAATTGATTGATACTGTATTTGTATACGCGTTAGGTTATTGTTAACGTTCCTTATTACTCAATCAAACATAGCTTGTTATTGCAATGTTATTTTTTGTAAAATGTAATGATCTTTTTATTTATTTTCATATGTAGTACATGAAACCTATTTTTTCTATACAATGTTGATGTTTATTTTATTTTCGAGCATTTAGAATGCCAGTAAGCTTTACAAAATCATTGATGAATGTAAATTTATATGCTTTAAATACACACTTCGATTCAGCTGCAAACACATTCCGAAATAAACTTAGTATAAATCACCAAAATGTTCCAGTGAACTGTAACCTCATTTAAGAAGTCAACAAGTAAATGAGCGGTCTCAACTAGCGTATGATAAAAGATATAATTCATTTAAAAATGCGAATAAGTTTTCCCTTTATTATATGAACATTTAATCTTGCGCGATATATGGTTAAAAACAATACATACAACTAACATGCGTATGAGGGCTACTTAAAAATACACACACACAAGGAACGTTTAATAAAACAAAAACTGCCCATTGCGCCGAAGCATCAAAACAACAAACCAACGAATCGATCAATGCAAAAACATAAACCGATTGAATTAAAAACGAACGCGTAAAACAAACAACAACAACAACCGAAATAAGACATTATAAGTTTGAACGTGTAATGAATAACCATAAACACATCAATACATGTCCAAATCAAATGCCGTCAATGATGGATACACAGACAATCAGGTAAAAATGAAATATGTAAAAACAAAGAAAATTGAATTTTACCAAATTACGCGCATTAATTAATAAAGCAAGATCGTTCGTGTTGCTCTGTATTTCATGTTGATAAGGATTGGCTTACATTACTGTTGAAGACATTTTAATCAACATTCTATAATAGATCTGTATCCAACCTAGAATGTGTACTGGTTCTCCTAAAACTTTAAAATTGTGAAACAACCCACTTCATCGTTAAAATAGATACAAAACACTCTTTAAAATATCGTAACATTTGTATTCGAAACCGCATAGGTTTCTTTAATATTTAGAAAATGAAACATACGCATAACCTGAATCCTTATGTTATTGCACGATGAATCACATTCAGTTGTATTCTGAAATGACCTTCATTTGTCTTCATTTGTCTTAATTTTAACATGAAAAGCCAGAGTACACATTTCACATAGTTTGATTGTATATTGGTGAACTACAAACCATGTTTAAATTTGATCAACACCACATATATATAATATCAATTTAATTTCCAGGACTAAATGACCATATTCCGATTGAGATAATTTGTTATTTCGAAGTAAAAACTGTACATTGAGTTATGTGTACTGGTGTTGGTCAGTACACAGTTTAGTAGTTATTAGCCACACAAAATTTTATATCAATATGTATTGCACTTGGTATGCAATATTCTTCTATATGAAAAACATTTTACTAAAATGCATGTACCAATACTTTAAGTAAATTGGTTTGTCAACATTGATTCAAATCAAACTATCATAGCAGAATATGAACGCACTTCCCAAAGTCAAATCATAAGTGAAGAACCATTCAATCTAAGTATGCTTTTTCTTCGTTTTTTAATTACTTGATTATAACAACGATTCGAGTTTTTGTTTTTCAAATTGTGAAGTTTTGACTAGCTTTTTTGGTAAAGATCTACATAGTCTATCCCGGTTTCCTAATTTGTATCCCAACCTAGCCGCAACGCCTATGTGGTAATTTAGCATGACACTATATCTAAGGCTGTCAAATATTAATCATAAATTTATGTAGGGCAGCTTTGCGTTACCGGTATATGTGTGTGTACGTAAAACAGAGTTACCACTGAAGTCAGTTAATATTGCGTTGGACAATGGTACAAAAAAGGTAACCTTAAGCCGATATATATGTTCAAATACTTGACTGAGATACTGTTAAATTGAAATTTATACCATGGGTACTAATCGTTTGAATAAGACTTACCAGCTATCACATCAACAACTTAATGATAGCAAGTGACCATTTTATACGAATTGAAATGCATTAGTAGTTTGATCGTTAAAGCCACACACCTTGCTTCTGACTTAGAAATGAAATACATGTTAATCAATACATATATATATGCAATTTGAACGTGTGTAAACTTGTCACTTAATATATAGCCTAGTTAGCAAGTAATTTATTATTTTTCAAACGGTACCTGTTTTAAAACCGAAAGTAGGATTTCTAGACGTATACGTCCATTCATTTCGACAAACGCGATTATTTTTTTAGTTTTAAAGCGCAGAAAAGACGGATTTCTACTTTGTAACCACCAGATATATTCTAATTAGCATGGAGAAAATTAATCTATAGCCGAGTTAGCAAGTAATTTATTATTTTTCAAACGGTACCTCTTTTAAAACCGAAAGAAGTATTTCTAGACGTATACGTCCAGTTCGAAAAACGCGATTATTTTTAAGTTTTTTTAGCGCAAAAAGACGGATTTCCATCTTGTAACCACCAGATATATTCTTATTGGCATAGATAAAAAAGTTTCTTATTTATACTTAAATTTACTATGCCAAATAAGGTGTGTGGTTTAAGTCAATTAAAATAGTTATTAAAATCATGCATTTTGATTAAACATATACCCGGTCTGATATCGTATCGTAGATACGCAAGACATATTAATTGCTTGACGTACGTATATATACGTATACATTACGTGCATCTTTGCTGTTATATTTACAAATATACACAACACATTATTGAGAAACACTGAGATCGTGTACATTTTGGTTTATCATATATATTTGGGTATATGAGAACGGTGCGATTAGCCGGTCGATGTAATTTACATATTTACATACCTTTCATAGAGAAATAACACGTTTAGATGTTGCGAGTGGTACTTTTTATTGTATTTAGTTGTTTCAGTATTGTCGACTATGCGTTGGACGATCTGTGTTAGTCACACTTGTACTTTATGGGTATGCCCTCATATATAGACAATAAGTATTCCAGATATTTGAAGTGCGCTTTGATTCATTTAGTGCATACACAAACATGTACTCATTGCAGCATAAACGCTACGCAAACTAAACTCCACATTCCCATCAGTGACGTTAACGAAAACACATACCGTTAGCTAAAGCGCTACACACACAATATTTTCATTTAATTAAACCATATATCGACTATGTAAATAGTAGCTTTATTGAAGTATACGTTTGATTATTGTACCCTGAGTTTATGAAAATCAATCGTCGGGTAGATAACATAAATCGTAATTCTTATTTTTCAAAGGAGTTTTGTTTGCATAACTGTTGACATGAAAAGATCGGGAAGTTTGTTTGGTGTGCTTCCGATATGTAACGTATTTTCTTCATTTTGAGACGAGCTCCGTGTATGTTATATATTGAATGCCATGTTTACTTATTCACACGTAGCAAGAATGCCAAATTAATGAGATTCATTGTTTGTCTTTTCACAACACGTATTTACATAGCCCAAACGTCGCAACTTTAACAGGTGTTTTCACATTAAGACCCATTGTGTTTGATTAATAAAAAAAACATTACACATATTATTAGTTTAAAAGTATAATACAATTAGATGTCGATATGTTTCTGATATCAATGATTTTATAAGTTAATTGAAGTGTAAATAAGATTGTATGTCTTTATTTTCAATGTGTGTTTCGTTACAATTTTTATAAAAATCGTTACAATACATAGAGACAGCGAAAAACAAGAAACATTTAGAGGAAAAAAAGAACTTAACCGCTAGCTTCTAGCTAAGGAAAATGACAGTGTCAATACAATAAATAACATCACATAAAATACGAAATTAATATAAACTTATGACATAAGCTGATGTTACAGCCTTTGAATTGATAATACAAAGCAACGGGGATTTTAACCAGTTAAGGGATCCCAAAGCCCGCATTCATCCCAAAATTAAACACAAAACATACACATGGAAATAAAAATTAACACCATAACAGCGTAATTAAAATAAAAAAAAAATACAATACAATAATCCGATTAAGTTACATATTATCACTTAATCGTTACTAAAGACCACGGATTAACAAATACGACTTTGTGAGGCAAAATGAAATAACATAAGTTCGAACATCGCTACCTTGAATTGTTCAAGAATACTAAAATTGCTACACAGTAAGTTTATACTGTACCTTACTTAAATATGTTGCCTTGTATTACTACAGAAATTATTGAAAGTTGAAAACAATGTCAACATATAAAGTAGTATTTAGAATATAAGACCCTTTTCATCAATATGACTGAAGCAATTATTGTCAATGTGTTAGCATAAGTTAAGAATGTTTTACATTGTAAACGTAACTATAAAGGATGGGTCAGATATCACATTTAATTTAACCAACAACGATTTTATTTAAAACATCTTTTTATTTAAACCAAAGTATTACATTGTTTGAAATGATATATATATATATATATATATATATATATATATGTGTTAAAATCATTTACCTGTGCACATGCCTGCGCATAGCTCTCTATAGATATTTGATAATTATATGTCATAAGACGGTCGATTTAGAGCATTACAATCCAAAAATGGGCAATACAAATTATCAGAAACAAAATCATCACGTTTTCATAATGACTAGTTTGAGCTTGTGTATTCCTGATTGTTAGGTAAAATTCGTGAAATGAATCATCAGTATGTATATAATGATATTATATTATTTTAAGTTCTTTGCTATTTCTTGTTTACATATTTTTTGAAATCTGTTTTCTCTAACGTATGTACTTATTCAATACATCTACTGCTTTCATTATAGAAAATTAATTTATTTTCTTAGATAAGCGTATAATTTATATCTTATATAAACTTAATCGGCTCTTTATGGTGTTATAAATTGGTCGGTCAATTACACATCACAGATGCATTCGAAAAATAGAAAGAATGATACAGAGGTCACCTTTTGGAATATGCAACCGAAAGCCAGAAATTGCCTTTAAAATTTTGATTAAAGAATAGTTATAATTCAAATTTTTACGTAAACGTATGCACGTGTATGCAATGTGCATGAATATTTTGTTTACTCTTATTTACACGATCAGTTTACATGAACATTCCTCTACATTATATGAAATGGTACGGGTTATATATAAACTGAAAGTAAACGGTTTACGTCATATTTCAATGTTTTATGTATGAGCGCATTAACCCTTTGCAAGCTAGGAAATGTGTCGTCTGCTTAAATGTTGTCTGCTGAATTTCTAAAATAAGCATTTCCTTCGATTGTTTTCAAAGAATACTATCAGAATAGCAAACAGTTTGGATCCTGATGAGACGCCACGTTCTGTAGCGTCTGATCTGGATCAAAACTGTTTGAATAGGCCTTCAAAGTTCGGTTCCAGCACGGAAAGAGTTAACGATCGAAATCATCACACGCAATACTAAATAAGCAGTAAACATCATTGTTAAATATATCGTTTAAAATCAAGACATTCGAAATATTGCTCAAATAAACCAGTAAATGTAAACAATATTAATAGTATAAATGATTGCAGTTCGGGTTCATTGTTTAAACAGTATTTTATTACCCATTATGTGATCGTATTGACAAAACCAATTCGTGTTGGATCATTTACCGACAAACACGTTGAATAGTTCATATCTCGCATTGTCGTCCTCTTAAGAAGTAGCATTGTGTCAGAGTTTGACATAAATTGCAATTTATCCCTATTTGAACATGTTTACAGATAAGAAAATCAAACAAGGCGCATTGCTTTACAACTGACATGGTTTACACGGTAGGTGAAGGCGACATACTGGAATGCCTTGAAGTATGCGGATATTTAGATTGTTTTATATCGTCATAACATTTAACGATTCAAAATATGTATTTATTTATTTCATTATTTATTTAGTATAGTCAATTAATAAATCAACCAATCAATTTATTATTCAAACAAATAATCAACAATTCATTTTTTGTTATTAATGTAGGTAATGATTGATTAATTTTAATGATGTTAGTAATGAATTGTTGGTATAAAATGTATGTTGCACTACCGATAATGCTTCTAGAGTTTCATCATTTCTATACTAAATGAAGTAATACATATTTATAAATAATTAATTAAACTGTAAACTGTAAGCGGTAATATCAAGTTGCATTCCAATTCATGTACTAACTAAGATAGCGTACGATGCATTAAGCGTAGATCTAATAAGTACTTTACTTTGCACCGAACATAAAGTAAAGTATATTTTCAATTATCACCAAAAGCTTTAAATTATTACGGTAATATAAGTTGTATTTATCTTAAAACTCAACTGTTAAATAGTTCAATAAACAAAAAAGAATTCCATAAGCAGACGATTTGAACACTATTTTAATAATTGTTGGTATACAAGAGCTTTACATATACGCAAGTAGTAGTAGTAGTAGTATTAGTAGTGGAAGTAGTAGTAGTAGAAGTAGTAGTAGTAGTAGTAGAAGTAGTAGTAGTAGTAGTAGTAGTAGTAGTAGTAGTAGTAGTAGTAGTAGTAGTAGTAGTAGTAGTAGTAGTAGTAGTAGTAGTAGTGCAACATAGAAAGCGTAGGAATATTTTATATACAAGTACAAATTCAAGTATTTGTTATAGGTAAAAATCTTTTTAAACATGTATGTTTGTCTATACAAATGTGCGAGGTTAATAACAGTTAATCCATTATACACATAATCTGTTTTTGATTTAAATAATTTCGATTATGTTATATTTGCATAAAACAAGTCAAAATACAGTAAATGATAATAGGCTACGCATATCACACTTCCAATTCATTCACCGTTGTGTATTTTCACATGATAAAACAAAATGTAGAGAAGCCATACATTTTGTTCGATCGGAATCTGGGGGTATTGTTAAGTATATGTGTGCTTTTAGTTTTGCAATTCGTACAATGTATAGGTAATTTGGTTTTGATTATTGAATGAACAAATACATTGCAATCATGCGATCTACAACCGTTTTACTGAGCAAAGAAAACAAAATAATTTCATAATAAATCTTTTGTCTTAGCTTGAGCATCTATGACAGTCGAACGGGTATTTGTCTCCATGAATAATGCGATATCATGGGTATTTAAACTTACTGCAAATCTTTATCATAAATGTCTTGCTATTACAATATGAAATGATGTGTATCCAACTCATCGGAAAGTTAATGCTGCAATGAATAAAGGATACACGTTTATTTAACGATGTGTGTCCATGTCCTTTCTTGATTATAAACTTCTTTCTAAAATTTGTAAATGTATTAAAATCTGACGTTATATTTACCATGATCGTGACTACTTTATTGAGTTTCGTTTCTCCATTATCTTAACATGGGTTATTAAAATCGTACTGGCACAGTACACAACTTATTCATAATTCAAATGTTTATCAGCAAAATGAATGCAATAACCACACTTATATATGGAGAAAGATATACCGATACACAGACACGCATACATATTCCTATTGGACACTTCGGGGTGTGCGCCTAGCTACGATTCAGAAATGAGGCAGACATACTGTGAAATCACCATTCCCATAAAAAAGCATGGTTCATTCACAGTTATATATCCCATACTTTCCCCGCAACACATCTCCAACGTTGGAACAGCTATACATACACAGAAGGGACAGTTACATGAACATTTATTTACAAACATGAAATCATAGTTGTATTAGGGCACGATCCGATAAGGATTTTTAAATAGTCTAACACTATGTTAAAGACACAGCGGAAATACGTTGGATTTAGAAGATACAGTGACATTATGAGTTTTTTGTGTTTCAAGGGAGATAATTATATTTCACAACAACGTTATTTCCGGTTCCCGGGATCTATTTCTAGATACTCGTTCACAGTCAATTATTTATATATATGGAGAAAGATATGCGTGAACAACCAGATACACAGACACAAAAACTTTATATATATATATATATATATATATATATATATATATATATATATATATATATATATTTAAATTAACAAATTACAAATGTTTACCATCGAGAAGCAACATACACGTAATTAATCATTGGCCAAAAAATAAAATATATTAGCACATAGATACATATCTAAATTAAGACACTTTCTATTGCACTCTTCATTATTCGAAATATACTGCAGAATGACACGAGGATACAATCACACTGGAATTAAATACATGGCTATCTCTGATAACATGTAGATCAAAAACAATTACTTCGAACACACCATGTTTAGTTATGTATTCGCGTGATTCAAACGCTTATATACAAACGTATCAACGGAAATCCATGAATACATTCATATATTGGTAAAATGACACTAGGAATTGGTAAATAGAGTTATATATGTCCATATCAAACTCCAATAAAAGTAACTCATGTATATACTGGTCCAGCGGTTTGACATATGCGTCACAGTTAGACAAGTATATTCTCAATAACTCGAATGTGTTATTATAACTGTTGAAATGTGCATTTTTGTGATGGTACACAACACACATCCCAAGTGAAATAATCTACACATTAATGCCGAAATTGTGTTACATTTCACAACACTGATCCTTAAATGCGACGTACCATAATGCTATTTTCCACATTTCTTAATTTTTAATAAGCATTCTAAAGAAAATAATTCGAAGTTATCAAAGTATTGAAATGTGTCAGTCAAGTTCTGAGTTCCAATCAGTTTAAGGCTGGGACTGTAAAATCATTGTCGGGTTAATATTATTATGAATGAACTCTAAGCAGTACTTCGTTTTCGCAGGTACATTGTATAACACTATAAATATACAAAGAGTGGTCGTGCATGATGTTATGTTTTATATCACACGTACATTAAACGTATAACCACAGTCCTACAATTGCCTATTAGTTGCATATGCAAATCTCCAACACCTTATATTATTACAGTAGACTCTTGCACGAATCTATCAGCAATGACGAGATACTAGTTTCTGACAACATGGCAAGCGGGATTTCGGGTCAATTTGTGCCAGAATATATTAATACGATTCGTCACTGATTTATTGATAAAATCCGAATTAATACAACATTAATCTTACACTGCTGCACCAATTAAAAGTACCCATTGAGCGACTAAACATATTACACGCATACGTTCTAGTAATATTGGTAAACTTAACCATTGTTAATGCAGAATCATCAACGCACCTCCTTCATTCATCAACAAACTTGTGTTCTTGCAGCGTTATAATCCTCAAAACATAACACGCGTTGCATTACAATAAATCCATACGTTAATATATAACGACACTATATATATAATGAATATATTAAGCTAACAATTTAAAATCTTATTTAAATAAAACAAATCCAAAACAGCATTCCATCAATCCCGCACAGAGAATAGACATTCTGAGAGCGGAATAATCCCCAAATCAGATGGACCGAAGTCGCGTTTTGTGGTGCGGTGTTACATGATATCGGCTTAGGTCATACGTGGATCTAATGCATGTTGAAGAATTACTTTGCATAATGTGTTTCCTATGCATGGAGTGACTGGCTTTAATTCACAAACTCCATACAAATAAATATTTTTTTGTTAAATTGCGCAAGGAAGGACTTACATTGTTTCGCTTTGAGAACGTCCATGCGTTCATGCGACTAATGTTGTATTAAGCCTATACATTCTGCAATGTGTGTTGTCGTCTTATATAAAGACCGGTCTGAATGGTAGAATTTCAGTTAATGATTTGCCAAATAAAAAAAAACTGTTAATACGAAAAATCATCGCTTTCATACAAATTGGAAGTCAGGTTTGCATACGTTGCACTTTAAATAGCGCATGTTTTCATGCGAAATCCGTTAAATAAACAAATTATCATATTGTTA
The DNA here is from genome assembly GCF_020536995.1 of Dreissena polymorpha. NCBI lineage: Eukaryota > Metazoa > Mollusca > Bivalvia > Myida > Dreissenidae > Dreissena > Dreissena polymorpha. The sequence goes on from NC_068356.1 coordinate 76,696,629, forward strand.
AGGCGCAGATCGCTTTGTAGCGAGATAAATGGCGATTTTTATTATGGTGAGAACATACATTAACGCAAAATAAAATCGCTCAATATGTCATAAACTATGACAGCCAAGTTATAAAACAAATTGGATGTGCATTTCAATCTTGTTTAAGGATTAAACTTTTTCCAATCATACCGAGTTATAGATTGATTTTAAACATCAGTTACTTTTGTTAATTTTGATGACACGAGTTAAATTTCCTTATCATATAAGAAATGAGATAAACATACAACCGTGCGGTTTAATATATTAATTATGATGCAAAACCAAAAGAGATGCAACGACCAAAATAGTCAAGGTCATTACGAATTAGTGAATGTCTGGGCATAACATGATAATCATTTCCGTAATGACGTCAATTCAATCGTAGCAATGTATGATATTCCTTTGCCACATTTTCAAAAATAAACTAGTAGTGACGTTATTAATAGTTCACCTCTTATGCAACTAACGTTTAACTTTGTTTATGTAAACCTATTCGTGATGTGCTGTCATCCTTAAAATAACACAACGAAACATAAGTTTACACTATATGGAAATTATTTATAGCATGTTGGTTTGAAAAAATCTACAAAATTCGTTTGTTGTGTCAAGATTTATCGGAACATGAATAATACCGATCGAATGACTTCTTTCACAGTACGCTGTTTTAACTGTTTAAGCTTTGAATTGTATAATCCTCGATTGTTTTATTTAATATAACCGTTTTACCATCAAATTAATGTTGTTATATAACCCTTTATATTTGGCCCATACAATGTATTATATGTTTCGTAATTTATAAAACTCATCTACGAAAAAATAGGTCATGTTAAGATGATCTTTAATTCACATATATAAGGTTTTAATATATATTATTATTATACCTCACTTTTATTCACAATGCTAAACTCCCATAGGCCATCGTGACATAGAAATACTGTCAGACCCAGCGGGAATAAATTTACTGTCCAAAAAATACTGTCTTCCGCTACCTTGGTAATCACGTGCCACCAGCGGGAAAAAAATTACTGTCCAAAAAATACTGTATCTCGCTGCCATAGCAACCACGTGCGAAACTGTGCTGTACAATAGATAAATGCCATTATTTTAGCATTGACTGGAGTCATAAAAAAAATCAATTTAGTATAAACGTTTTCCGACTTTGGACGACGAATTTAAGGACGCACAGAACGTGTTTTTAATATTCTGTTATGGGTATGCCGTGTGTGATCCGATGCATCAATTGCGCCTATGTTATAATCATTTCTCCGAGAACAGGGAACGACAAAAGTACAAACAAAAAGCAAAACGCGTTCGAAATAGTATCTTACCTATAAAATCTATAAATAATCCATTTAAGTCAATGGTTGACGATTGTACATCAAGGGACTTTAATAATTAGTTAAGCATAATTAAATTAAGACCCTTATGCCATCCTATTACAGTATTACTATATTCAAATGAGTTTTGAACACGATAAACTTTCTCTTTCGTCACACGCTACGACATGTACTCTACATTCTTGCTGTTCAAATGAACCGGAGCAGTTTATGAAATAATAGCCGTTTGTAAACTCGGTTGCATTAGCAGATTTCTGCATACAAACATATGTTTAAACTTGCACAATGTTTTATTTGTCTATAGTTAATGCTCTTATTGTACACGAAAATAATTTAATATATAAATACACAAAGAATGGAAAACATTCCATTACACAACGGATAAGTTAGTGGATGATACCCGTGTACAAAATGGCACATTCCGAATTCCAGTGTGGTGCTATTTTTACCATCTTATACTTTACACATCTCTATGCCGGTGGTTAAATTCAACTTTGCGCGGTGAGGTTACGTAGCGGTATATCGTGTTTATACAATCGAGTTACTTTGAAGGTTACTAAACCTGAATAATTGCAAACTTACCAAGGTTTGAAAGTTACTGAGCGGTAACTTTAACCAGCGTTTATACAATTGGGTGCTGAACCACTCAATATATTAATTGTTGTTCATTGCTGAAATTAAATGCAATTATTGAATATTAAAATTGTTTATGATTCATATAAATTGCTCCTGTTTGAATAGTTTGTTCGGTATAATAAAATAAATATTACACGTCTGACAGGGTGACAGTAAATTTGTCAACTTTCGTAAAAATACTGTCAACCTTGGCTTCGCCTCGTTTGACAGTATTTCCTCAAGTTGACAAATTTACTGTCACCCTGTCAGACATGTACTATTTATATAATACAACACATGTGAACTTAAACAATTTTTTTTTGTTATTTCCGTATTATTTACGAAATGTCTTGTTTGTTTTTTTAAACAACAAAGCAAAACTCCGCTATTTCCAAACAGTATTATAATTATGTAAAAACAATTATGTATCATAACATAAAAGTTTTGCATCGTTAGTTTCTAAAGGTAAACCTGAAGCTGAGAAACCTGCCACAGGTCCTGGTCTCAGCAATAATCTTCTTGTTTAAAATAAAAGCCATCTAAACATGCAAGGTTCATCTAATAACTCACTGAGTGTTAATGTATCGCAGTGTTATGCACCACAAATAGCGTATGATTACCATCGGTTGACATCCATTTTGATCTCATAAAATATGTACCCCAACAAACCTACAAAATGTAAACTGGTCGCGATTAACTGCGATTACATCGTCTGAACTTACTGTCGGTTGATTGAATTGATCAGAGATGATGACAGGTTGTTTTGGACAGGCGAGATATATTTGAGGGAATAATTTGTCCATTTGCTTTTGAATGTATAAAATATACTCATGAAATATTATGGTAAACATTTCTGAAATAAACATTGCCAACGTATGCATGCGGCGTTTTCATACAAGCATTGAGAGTGGTTGCAAAATATGTATGACTAAATCGGAATTGATATATACTATAGAAGCATTATGTTAATCTTAAGCATATTGATGAACCTAAACGGTTTATACATATTTGTATAACCAGATACTACAAGTTCACAATAGAAAACAATGTATCCCTTATTCTCATAGTATCGGCCCTCCTCATTGTATCATGCCTTTGACGAAAACCCTAAAGAAGTGCTGAGCAGTAAATGTTTTTCCATTTTTAGACGTTTTACTATATTTGCTAGTTTTTAATGATTATTACGACGATCTTTCTCGTGATTTCCGGTTCTCATTTGAAAGTAGGTCATGTGTATTCTAGGCCGATATTATGAGTACACATAGTTAGGGTCAGTTTGTTTTTGGTTCATTAGTAGGTTTATCAAATGTTGTATAAGTCGCTTATTTATCATAAACCACTTATTAATAATGTATTCATTATATGTTTTTGAGATGTTACACAAGTAAAATAAAACATTGTTCTGCAAATGAAAGCATACTTTGTTAAAGATATACAATTATGAAGAATATTGATTAAAGATACAAAATCACCTAATTGACCAGTTCTTAGGTAAACAATATTTCTTCAAACAACTATTGTTTGCTAAGAAAAAAACACATTACCAGTGCAGGAATATAAAATATTTGGCTGATTATTTTCGCTAAAGTAATAAAGTATAACCGATCGTTAAAATGTGCGAATCATAAACAGAACATGTATACATTTGCATCTTGCTGGTAAAAACTTTAAAGATGGACGTAAATCTATTTATAAATGGCCGTTCTTAACCGGGTTAGAGTTATATTTGTATATAAAACATTTGCTGTTTCTCACGAAGATCACAAAACGTATACAGTTAATTTGATTATTATATGTTTATTCTTCTATTTTCAATATATTTCCGCATGATTTATCGTCAAGTGACATGTACATAATTTGATTTCGATTTGACTTTGATAAACATCTTAATATCTTACCTTTATGAGCTACAACTAGTAAATGATCTAGTTTCGCCAATTCAATGGTCTGAATTGTACTTATCTTCAAATTTCGAATTCCAAAAGAATTGAAGTTGCTTCGTTCCGATTGATATTATAACGATGTATTTACCTTTAGATGTTAATTCATGTATATCCAAATAAGCATCTTTTAATAGCGTCGTTGGTATTCGAATAATAATTGCTTCACGCTTGAGATCTCGGACACTTAAAGGCTAGACATGCACATATTATTAAATCATGTCCTAAGAAGTATTCCACTTTATGAAAGTGATATACTTAAATATTTGCTTGACGTCGTATATTGTATTTATAGTCAAACCTCAAAACAATAAGACGCAATAATAGCATGTACCAACAATAAAGCGATATCTCACTGATTTGTTTGTATTAGTTCAATTTGAAGGCGCAATGGTTCTGGAAATCAATCGATTGATGTCTACAACAGTATATATTGATATATCGAACGATTTTCGACATAAACTAGTTATCGAGTTTGATTTCAGAGACCGTCCAAACTCGTTTGTGTATTTGATTTTTACTGTATTTGTATATGCGTCAGTTTATTTGTCATTCTTTGCGTTCCTTATTACTCAATCAAGCATACATAGTTATTGCAATGTTTTTTTTGCAATTTCAAAAATCTTATATAATATGTAGTTCATAAAACCTATATTTACTATGCCATGTTGATATTTATTTTATTTGCGAGCATTCAAAATGCGAGTCAGCTTTAGAAAATCATTGATGAATGTCAATTATATTTATATTTTTAAAATATAAACTTCGATTCAGCTGCAACCACATTCCGAAATAAACATAATAATCACCAAAATGTGTCAGTGAACTGCCAGCTCATTTTAGAAGTCAACGAGTAAATGAACGGTCTAAACTGGCGTATTTGTGAAAAAAGAATTTATTGAAAACTGCTAGAAAGAGTTTTCTTTACTATATAAACATTTAACCTTGCGCGATATTCTACTATGGTTAAGACCAATACATACAACTGACATGCGTATGAGGGCTACTTAATAGTATACCAACACAAGACAAGTTGAATAAAACAAAAACTGCCCATTGCTGTGAAGCATCAAAACAACTAACAAACAATCCGATCAATGCAAAAACATAAACCGACTGAATTAAGAACGAACGCGCAAAACAAACAACAACAAACGAAATAAGACATTATACGTTTGAACTATACTGAATGCATAACAACCATCGCAACTCAACCTATTTCACCTCACCTTCATTGTCGTCGAGATGGTAATCGTTGAAAGATTGTTAGTAGGAAAGATTGTTGAAAAGGGCTTGCTTGAAAAACAAATTATTCAAATCAAGTGTCGTGGATGCAACAATAATCAGGCGAAATGTCCCATGTAAAAACAGAGAAAATGAAATCTTACCAAATTACGCGAATTAATTAGGAAAGCAAGATCGTTCGTATTGTTCTGTATTTAATTTGGTTGATAGATTGGCTTAGATTACTGTTGAATAAATTTTAATAAACACTTTATAATAGATCTGTCTCCAACCTAGAACTTGTACTGGTTGGCCTTTAACTTTAAAATTGTGTTTCAACTCACTGCATCGTTAAAATAGATATTACATGGTTTTTCAAATATTGTAAATTTGATTTTCAAAACACCATATGTTTATTTTATATTTAGAAAATGAAACATACACATATCACGAACACTCATGTTATGTCACGAAGAATTACACCCAGTCATATTCTGAAATGACCTTCATTTGTCTAAATTCCCTAACATGAAAAGTCAGAGTACACATTTTACATAGTTTTATTGTATATTGATGAACTACAAACCATGTTTAAATTTGACCAACACCACATATATATACTATAAAGTTAATTTCCAGGACTAAATGACCATATTCCGATTGAGATAATTTGTTATTCTAAAATAAAACCTGTAAAAATGAGTTTTGTGTACTGGTGTTTTTGTTTAGAAATAATATAACATTATTGGTCAATACACACATCAGTTGTTATTAGCCACACATCAATTTATATGAATATGTATTGCACTTAGTACGCAATATTCTTCTATACGCAAAACATTTTAATAAAATGAATGAACCCGTGCAATAAGTAATTTGGTTGGTCAACATTGCTTGAAATCAATATGTCAAATCAAACTATCATAGCAGAATATGAACGCACTTTCCACAATAAAATCAAAAGTGAATAATCATTCAATCTAAGTTTGCTTTTTTCTTCGTTTTTTATAACGTGATTATAACAACGATACGATTTTTTGTTTTCCACATTGTGAAGTTTTGACTAGCTTATTTTGTAAAGATCTACTTAGTCCATCCCGGTTTCCAAATTTGTATCCCAACCTAGCCGTAACGCCTATGTGGGGATTTAGCATGACACTATATCTAAGGCTGTTAAATATGAATCATGAATATATGTAGGGCAGCTTTGCGTTACCGTCATCGGTGTGTGTACGTAAAACAGATATACCACTGAAGTCAGTAAAGCTTGCTTTGGACATTTGTACAAAAGGTAACCTAAAGCCGAAATATATGTTCAAATACTTGACTGAAATACTGTTAATTTGAAATAAATGCCATGGGTACTAATCGTTTCAATAAGCCTTACCAGCTATCACATCAACAACTTAATGATAGCAAGTGACATTTTGTACGAATTAAAATGCATTATTAGTTTGATCGTTAAGTCAAATAAAATAGTCATTAAAATCATGCATTTTGATAAAATATATACCCCGTCTGATATTGTATCGTAGATACGCAAGACATTTTAATTGCTATATATATGTGTATATATACGTATATATCACGTGCATCTTTGCTGTAATATTTACAAATAAACACAACACATTCTTAGAGAAACACATGAGAACTTGTACATATTGGCTTATATATTTGGAGATCTGAGAACGATGCGGTTAGCCGGTCGATGTAATTATCAAATTTACATACCTTTCATAGAGATCCAACACGTTTGGGTGTTGCAAGTGGTACTTTCTATTGTATTTAGTTGTTTCAGTATTGCCGACTATTAAATATATGCGTTCAACGATCTGTGCTAGTCACACTTGTACTTTATGGGTATGCACTCATATATATACAATAAGTAATCAAGATATTTGAAGTGCGTTTTGATTCATTTAGTGCATACACAAACATGTACTCAGTGCAGCATATACGCTACGCAAACAAAACTCCACATTCCGATAAGTGGCGTTAACGAAAACACCTACCGTTCGCTAAAGCGCTACACACACACAATAATTTAATTTAATTAAACCATATATCGACTATGTAAATAGTAGCTTTATTGAAATATACGTTCGATTATTGTACCCTGAGTTTATGAAAATCATTCGGCGGGTAGATAACGAAATCCGTACTTATTATGTTTCAAAGGTTTGTTTGCATAACTGTTGACATGAAAAGATCGGGAAGTTTGATTGGTCTGCTTCTGATATGTAACGAAATTGTGTTCATTTTGAGACGAGCACAGTTTATGCTATATCCCAAATGCCATGTTTACTTATTCATTCATTGCAAGAATGCCAAATTTATTAGATTCGTTTTTTCACAACACGTATTTACTCAGCCCAAATGACGTTACATGTATGCTTACAGGTGTTTTCACTAAAACGACCCATGTGTTTGATAAATAAAAAAACATTACACATATTATTATTGTAAAAGTATAATAGCATAAGATGTCGATATGTTCATGTTATCAATGATTTAAAAAGTAAATTGCAGCGTAACTAAGATTGTATGTTCTTATTTCAAATGTGTGTTTCGTTACAATTTCTATAAAAATCGTTCAAATACATCGAGTCAATGAAAAACAAGAATCATTGTTAGAAGAAAATGAACTTAACCGCTATTAATCTTATGATATAAGCTGATGTTACAGCCTGTGAATGGTTAATACAAAGCAACGGGGATTTAAACCAGTTAAGGGATCCGAAAGCCCACATTCATCCCAAAATTAAACACAAAACATACACATGGAAATAAACATTAACACCATAAAAGCGTAATTACAATAAAAAATAAATACAATACAAGTATCCGATTAAGTAACATATTATTAATAAATCGTTACTAAAAACCAAGGAAAAAAAAGAATTACAACTTTGTGAGGCAAAATGAAATAACATAAATTCAAACATCGGCTACCATGAATTATTCAAGAATATTACAATTGCTACACAGTAGGTATATAATGTACCTTACTTAAATATGTTGCCTTGCATTTCTACAAAAATAATTGAAAGTTGAAAACAATGTCAACATATAAAGTAGTATTTAGAATATAAGACTTATACCGTTTTCATCAATATGACTGAAGCAATTATTGTCAATCTGTTAGCATCAGTTAAGAATGTTATACATCGTAAAGGTAACTATTCAAGAATGGGTCAGAAATCACATTAACCAACAACGATTTTATTCAAAACATCTTTTTATTTAAACCAAAGTATTACATTGTTTGAAATGATATATATGTTAAAATCATTTACTCGTGAACATGCCCGCGCATAGCTATCCATAGATCTTGGATAAATATATGTCATAAGACGAGCATTACAATCCGAAAATGGGCAAGACAAAATATCAGAAACAAAATCATCACGTTTTCATAATGACTAGTTTGAGCTTGTGTATTCCTGAATGTTAGGTAAAATTCGTGAAATGCATCATCAGTATGTATATAATGGTATTATATTATTTCAAATTTTTTGCTATTTCTTGTTTATATATTTTTTGAAATTTGTTTTCTCTAACGTAGATCTATGCAATTATTCAATACATCTACTGCTTTTATTATAGAACATTAATTTATTTTCTTAGATAAGCATATCATTTATATCTTACATAAACTTTATCGGCTCTATATGGTGTTATAAATTGGTCGGTCAATTGCACATCACAGATGCATTCAAAAAATAGAAAGAATGATAGAGAGGTCACCTTTTGAAATATGCAACCGAAAGCCAGAAATTGCTTTAAGAATTGTTACTAATGAATAGTTATAATTCAAATTTTAACGTGAACGTATGCACGTGTATGCACTGTGCATGAATAGTTTGTTTCATCTTATTTACACGATCAGTTAACATGAACATTCCTCTACATTATATGAAATGGTACAGGTTATACATAAACTGAAAGTAAACGGTTTACGTCATATTTCAATGTTTCATGTATGAGCGCATCAACCCTTTTCATGCTAGGAAATGTGTCGTCTGCTTAAATGTTGTCTGCTGAATTTCTAAAATTAGCATGTTCTTCGATTGTTTTTAAAGAATACTATCAGAATAGCAAACAGTTGGGATCCTGATGACGTTCTGTGGCGTCTCATCTGGATCCAAACTGTTTGTATAGGCCTTCAAAGTTCGGTTCAAGCACTGAAAGAGTTAACGATCGAAATCATCACACGCAATACTAAATAAGCAGTTCAATTCATTGTAAAATATATCGTTTAAAATCAAGACATCCGAAATATTGCTCAAATATTCCAGTTAATGTAAACATTATTAACAGTATAAATGATTGCAGTTCGGGTCAATTATTTAATCATTATTTAATTACCCATTATGTGATCGTATTTACAAATCCCAATTCGTGTTAGATCATTTACCGAGAAACACGTTGAATAGTTCATATCTCGCATTGTCGTCCTCTTAAGACGAAGCATTATGTCAGAGTTCGACATAAATTGCAATTAATCCCTATTTGAACAGGTTTACATATAAGAACATCAAACAAGGCGCATTGATTTACACCTGACATGGTTTACACGTTAAGTGAAGGCGACATACTTGAATGTCTTGAAGTATGGGGATATTTAGATTGTTTTATATCGTCATAGCATTTAACAATTCAAAATATTTATTTATGTATTTATTTATTTAATATAGTCAATGAAAAATCAACCAATCAATTAATCAATTAATTATTAAATCAAATACTCAACAATTCATTTTTTGTTATTAATGTAGGTAATGATTGATTAATTTTAATGATGTTAGTAATGTATTGTTGGTATAAAATGTTGCACTACCGATAATTCTTTTGGAGTTTCATCATTTCTATACTAAATGAAGTAATACATATTTATCAATAATTAATTAAACGGCAAACTGTAAACGGCACTATCATGTTGCATTCAGATTCATGTACAAATTGAAAACTGTGAAACATTCTTTGATGGAATCCTATGCTTTAAACGTGCTTTTTTTACATATAGATACAATATATAGTTCAATGCACTTCGATACCACTTAAACAATGCGATTCATATATGCGTAAACTGGTTCAATACCACAAAGGGCCGTTATTTTTATCCGACAACTGCATTCCTTACCAACAACATTCTCACTGGGCATTTGAACAATTAAATCCTTCGATAAACAATAGGATTAAGCTGTTTTCATAATATTGGCTTTATTCGGATCTCAAATGTGCTAATTACACATATTAAGCGTTTATGTGTCAAGCACATCGTTAATATTCAACATAGCTTTGAAACTGTATATTAGAGTAGCGTTGAAATTCAGGCATGCATGCGTCTTTTTTAATCTTATAGACGTTTGAAATGGGCAATGCATTTACGATTATCTAAATGTTACTGCTAAGATAGCGTACGATGCATTAAGCACCGAACATGAAGTAAAGCATATTTTTCTTTAGTAGTAGTAGTAGTTGTAGTAGTAGTAGTAATAGTAGTAGTAGTAGTAGTAGTAGTAGTAGTAGTAAAAGTAGTAGTAGTTGTAGTAGTAATAGTAGTAGAAGTAGTAGTAGTAGTAGTAGAAGTAGTAGTTGTAGTAGTAGTAGTAGTAGTAGTAGTAGTAGTAGTAGTAGTAGTAGTAGTAGTAGTAGTAGTTGTAGTAGTAGTAGTAGCAGCAGCAGCAATAGTAGTAGTATTAGTAGCGGTAATAGTAGTAGTATAGTAGTAGTAGTAGAAGTAGCAGTAGTAGTAGGAGTAGTAGTAGTAGTAGTAATAGTAGTAGTAGTAGTAGTAGTAGTAGTAGTAGTAGTAGTAGTAGTAGTAGTAGTAGTAGTAGTAGTGCAACATAGAAAGCGTAGGAATATGTTATATACAAGTACAAATACAAATATTTATTATAGGTAAACATCTTTTTAAACATGTATGTTTGTCTATACAAATATGCGAGGTTAATAACCGTAAATCCATTATACACAGAATCTGTGATTGATTTTAATAATTTCGATTATGTTATATTTGCTTAAAACAAGTCAAAATACAGTAAATTCACATATCGCAATTCCAATTCATTAACCGTTGTGTATTTTTACATGATAAAACAAAATGTAGAGAAGCCATACATTTTGTTCGATCGGAATCTGAAATCATAAATCTTTTGTTTTAGCTTTAGAATCTAAGACAGTCGAATGGGTATTTGTCTCCATGAATAATGCGATATCATGGGTATTAAAACTTACTGCATATCTTTATCATAAATGCTTTGCTATTACAATATGAAATGATGTGTATCCAACTCATCAGATAGTTAATGCTGCAATGGTTAAATGGATACACGTTTATTAAACGATTTTTTGTCCATGTCCTTTCTTGATTATAAACGTATTTTCTAAAATTTGTAAATGTATTAAAATCTGACGTTATATTTACCATGAATTGTTACTACTTTATTGAGTTTCTTTTCTCCATTATCTAAACATGGGTTATTAAAATCGTACTGACACAGTACATAATTTATGTATAATTCAAATGTTTAACACCAAAATGAATGCAATAACCACACTAATATACATATATATATATATATGGAGAAACTTATGCGTGAACAGCCAGTTACACAGACACACAAACAAATATACATATTCCTATTGGAGACTTCGGCGTGTGCGCCTAGCTTCGATTCAGAATGAGGCAGACATACTATGAAATCTCCATCCCCATAAAAAGATGGTTCATTTACAGTTAAATACCCCATACTTTCACCGCAACACATCTCCAACGTTGGAACAGTTTTACATACATAGAAGGGACAGTTACATGAAAATTTATTTACAATCATGAAACCATAGTTGTATTTGGGCACGATCCGATAAGGATTCATAAATACCCTTACACTATGTTAAAGACACAGCGGAAAGACGTTGGATCTAGAAGACACAGTGAAATTATGAGTGTTTTTGTGTTTTCGGGTCAATTTGTGCCAGAATTTATGAATACGATTCGTCACTGACTTATTGATAAAATCCGAATTAATACGACACTAATCTTACACTGCTGCACCAATTTAAAATACCCATTAAGCGACTAACGCATACGTTTGCGACATTCAAAACTTTCCCTTGTTAACTTTCGAAATGAACTAAGGAACATATATAATATAAATGTTCATTCGCCTTTGTAACACGTAATAACATATAGGTTTTAAAAATATGTTTTAAAAATATGCGCACTACATAACAAAGCGCGAAACTTCAAGCGCCAATGCCTGAAATGTATATGTCATGAACTATTATTGTGTATTTTAACGGCATGGTAGTATGCTCTGTTCTTTAGTGAAGGCAATACCTAACAAAGTTCATGACAACGTATTTATTATTTCAACGAATGAACTGTGCATTCAAATGAATGTATTTTTAAATGATACTGACTGTTTAGTGTTATGTTATAATTACCTTCTAGTAATATTGGTAAACTTTTTCATTGTTAATAAAAACATCAACGCACCTTCTTTATTCATCAACAAACTTTTGTTCTTGCAGCGTTATAATCCACAAAACATAACACGCGTTGCAACACAATACATTATTACGTTAATATTTAACGACACTATATATATATATATATTGAATATTTTTAGCTCACAATGTAACATCTTATTTAAATAAAACAATTCCGAAACAGCATTCCATCAATCCCGCACAGAGAATAGACATTCTGAGAGCGGAATAATCCCCAAATCAGATGGACCGAAGTAGCGTATTATGTTGCGGTGTTACATGATATCGGCTTAGGTCATACGTGGATCTAATGCATGTTGAAGAATTACTTTGCATTATGTTTTTCCTATGCATAGAGTGACTGGCTTTAATTCAAAAACTCAATACAAATAAATATTATTGTTAAATTGCGCAAGGAAGGACTTACATTGTTTCGCTTTGAGAACGTCCATCCGTTCATGCGACTAATGTTGTATAAACCCGATACATTCTGCAATGTGTGTTGTCGTCTTATATAAAGACCGGTCTGAATGGTAAAATTTCAGTTAATGATTTGCCAAATAAAAAAAACTGTAAATACGAGAAATCATCGCTTTCATACAAATTGGAAGTCAGGTTTGCAAACGTTGCGCTTTAAATAGCGCATGTTTTCATGCAAAATCCGTTAAATAAACAAATTATCATATTGTTAAGGCGCAGATCGTCAATATGTCGTAAACTATGACAGCCAAGTTATAAAACATATTGGATGTGCATTTTAATCTTGTCTAAGGATAAAACTTTGTCTAATCATACCGAGTTGTAGATTCATTTTAAACATCAGTTACTTTTGTTAATTTTGATGACACGGTTTAATTTCGCTATCATATAAGGAACGAGCTAAACATACAACCATGCGGTTTAATATGTTAACTATGATGCAATACCAAAAGAGATGCAACGACCAAAATAGTCAAGGTCAACACGAATTAGTGAATGTCTGGGCATAAAATGATAATCATTTCCGTAATAACGTCAATTCAATCGTCGCAATGTATGATATTCCTTTGCCACATTTTAAAAAATGAACTAGTAGTGACGTTATTAATAGTTCACCTGTTATGCAACTTACGTTTTACGTTGTATATGTAAACCTATTCGTGATGTGCTGTAATCCTTAAAATAACAAAACGAAACATAAGTTTACACTCTATGGACATTATTTATAGCATGTTGGTTTGAAAACGTTTACAAAATTCGTTTGTTGTGTCAAGATTTATCGGAACATGAATACTACCGATCGTATTACTGTTTTACTGTTTTAGCTTTGAATTGTATAATCCTCGATTCTTTAATTTAATATAACCGTTTTACCATCAAATTAGTGTTGTTATATAACCCTTTATATTTGACCCATACAATTTGTTATATGTTTTGTTATTTATAAAACTCATCTACGAAAAAATAGTTCATGTTAAGATGATCTTTAATTCACATATATAAGGTTTTAATATATATTAATACAACACATTTGAACTTAAATAATTTTTGTCATTTCTGTATTATTTACGAAATGTCTTGTTTGTTTTTTTAAGCAATAAAGCAAAACTCGGCCATTTCCAAACAGTGTTATAATTATGTAAAAACAATTACGTAGCATAACATAAAAGTTTTACATCGTTAGTTGCTAAAGGTAAATCTGACGCTGAGAAACCTGCCACAGGTCCTGGTCTCAACAATAATCTTCTTGTTTAAAATAAAAGCCATCTAAACATGCAAGGTTTATCTCATAACTCACTGAGTGTTAATGTATCTCAGTGTTTTACACCACAAATAGCGTATGCTTACCATCGGTTGACATCCATTTCGATCTCATAAAATATGTACCCCAAACAACCAACAAAATGTAAACTGGTCGCGATTAACTGCGATCAAATCGTCTGAAGTTACTGTCAGTTGATTAAATTGATCAGAGATGATGACAGGTTGTTTGTTTTGGACAGGCGAGATATCATTGAGGGAATAACTTGTCCATTTGCATTTGAATTTATAAATAATACTCATCAAATAATATGGTAAGCGTTTCTGAAATAAACATTGCCAACGTATGCATGCGGCGTTTTCATACAAACATTGAACGTGGTAGCATAATGTGTATGACTAAGTAGGAATTGACATATACAATAGAAGTTTTACGTAAATCTCAAGCACATTGATGAACCTAAACAGGTTATACATATTTTTATAACCATATACTACAAGTTCACAATAGAAAACAATGTATCCCTTATTCTCATAGTATCTGCCTCATTTATTGTATCAAGCCTTTGTAGAAAACCCTAAAGAACTGCTGAGCAGTAAATGTTTTTCCATTTTTAGATGTTTTAATTTATTTGCTAGTTTTTAATGACTATTACGACGATCTTTCTCATGATTTCCGGTTCTCATTTGAAAGTAGGTCATGTGTATTCTAGGCCGATATTATGATTACACATGTTAGGGTCAGTTTGTAATTGGTTTATTAGTAGGTTTATCAAATGTTGTATAAGTCGGTTATTTCTCTTTAACCTCTTATTAAATATGTATAAATGTATTTTTGAGGTGTTACATAAGTTAAATAAAACATTGTTCTGCAAATGAAAGCATACTTTGTTAAAGATATACAAATATGAACAAATATTGATTTAGGATACAAAATCACCTAAATGACCAGTTCCTAGGTAAACAATATATCTTCAAACAACTATTGTTTGCTTAGAAAAAAAACACATTGCCAGTGCAGGAATATAAAATATTTGGCTGATTATTTCCGCTAAAGTAACAAAGTACAACCGATCGTTAAAATGTGCGAATCATATACACAACATGTATACATTTGTATCTTGCTAGAAACACTTTAAGTATGGACGTAAATCTATTTATAAATGGCCGTTCTTAACCGGGTTAGAGTTATATTTGTATATAAAACATTTGCTGTTTCTCACGAAGATCACAACACGTATACAGTTAATTTGATAACTTTATGTTTATTCTTCTATTTTCAATATCTTTCCGCATGATTTATCGTCAAGTGACATGTACATAATTTGATTACGATTTGACTTTGATAAACATCTTTATATCATGCCTTTATGAGCTACAACTAGTAAATGATCTAGCTTCGCCAATTCAATGGTCCAAATTTTACTTATCTTCAAATTCCGAATTCCAAAAGAATTGAAGTTGCTTTGTTCCGTTTGATATTATAACGATGTATTTACCTTTGAATGTTAATTCATGTTTATCCAAATAAGCAAGTTTTAATAGCGTCGTTGGCATTCGAATAATAATTGCTTCACGCTTGAGATCTCGGACAGTTTAAGGCCATACATGCACATATTCTTAAATCATATTTGCTTGAAATCGTATATTGTATCAATAATCAAACCTCAAAACAATAATACGCAATACTAGCATGTATCAACAATAACGCGATATGCCATTTGATTTGTTTGCATAAGTTCAATTTGAAAGCGCAATGGTTCTGGAAATCAATCGATTGATGTCTACAACAGTCAGGGTTTTTTTTTACTTAGAAAGTGACGCCGATATTCGGCGTCTTCCCCTACCAGAATTTGTCCCCTCAAACTACCATTTCCCCACCAAAAATAAAATTTTTCACCAAAATATAATATTTAAACCTCAAGTTTTTTTGTTTTTTTTTCTTTTGAGAAGTCGACACTTATCCAATTTGTACCATGTACAACGATCTCGCTCTCTCTCTCTCCCGACGAACTCTCAAATCTGGGAATCCCAGTGATTCTATATATAGCTCTTAAATTACGTCATGGAAACCGGGCAACTAATCGTATTAATCATGTGACTATTTTACTGGATTCCGGTCTTGCGCGAGAAGGGTGTTTCGTCAATTCATTACCGGAAACCAGTCGAATTTTCATCCGGGTTATGTAAAAGCAAAGATATAAACGTTGAAACAGAAAAAGTGTCACAATTTGCGTTAATACACGAACAAAATAAAACGTTCGGACTCGGAAATTATTAATTGCATTGACGCATTTTTTAAGAATGAATCATCAAAAACCGTTGAAACCCAGCAGGATTCGGAGCAGGACATGTAATCAACATCGATTAATACTGTCGGATTATTGTGAAAGTGAAAGTAGACAATCGGCAGCTGCCGCACCTTTTCTTCCAATACTGTAGCAGATCTAGATCGTCAACCCTTCATCATGAAATTGAAATCACAATATTGACATCGTTCCCCGGCCCCAGTTGAAAACATTTCCCATTATTAGATCTACCCCTGCAACTTTATTTAGGACTTTGACTTTAATATCATACTTGTTCATG
Organism: Dreissena polymorpha; assembly: GCF_020536995.1. Classification (NCBI taxonomy): domain Eukaryota; kingdom Metazoa; phylum Mollusca; class Bivalvia; order Myida; family Dreissenidae; genus Dreissena; species Dreissena polymorpha. The sequence continues at coordinate 76,713,595 of NC_068356.1, forward strand.
TGTTTAAGAACAAAAAGTTCAGAGACATGCCTCTTTTTCTAAAAAAACCCCTGAAGTCTGTAGGCGGGTTATAGACATTGAAATGAACAGTTTTTATTTTTTCCCCAAATATGTCTCTTTCGCGCTCGATTTTCCTCTTTTACCCAGCGTCCAGCGTCTTCCCCTTTTTCTAAAAAAAACCCTGACAGTATATATTGATATATGAAACGACTTTCGACATTATACTAGTACTATTATACTAGTTATCGAGTTTGATTTCAGAGACCGTCCAAACTCGTTTGTGTATTTGATTTTTACTGTATTTGTATATGCGTCAGTTTATTTGTCATTCTTTGCGTTCCTTATTAGTCAATCAAGCATACATAGTTATTGCAATGTAATTTTGCTGCAGTTTTAATAATCTTATTTTAATATGTAGTACATAAAACCTATATTTACTATGTCATGTTGATATTTATTTTATTTGCGAGCATTTAAAATGCGAGTAAGCTTCAGAAAATCATTGGTGAATGTAAATTATATTTATATGTTTAAAATATAAACTTCGATCAGCTGCAAACACATTCCGAAATAAACATAGTAATCACCAAAATGTGTCAGTGAACTGCCAGCTCATTTTTTTAGTCAACGAGTAAATGAACGGTGTAAACTTGCGTTTTTGTAAAAATAGAATTTATTGAAAACTGCTAGAAAGAGTTTCCTTTACTATATAAACATTTAACCTTGTGCGATATTCTATTATGATTAAGACCAATACATACAACTGACATGCGTATGAGGGCTAATTAATCGTATACCAACACAAGAAAAGTTGAATAAAACAAAAACTGCCCATTGCTGTGAAGCATCAAAACGACTAACCAACAATCCGATCAATACAAAAACATAAACCGACAGAATTAAGAATGAACGCGCAAAACAAACAACAACAAACGAAATAAGACATTAAAAGTTTGAACTATACTGAATGCATAACAACCATCGCAGCTCAACCTGTTTTCACCTCACCTTCATTGTCGTCGAGATAGTAATCGTTGAAAGATTGTTAGTAGGAAAGATTGTTGAAAACGGCTTGCTTGAAAAACAAATAGTTCAAATCAAGTGTCGTGGATACAACGACAATCAGGCAAAATGTACCATGTAAAACAGAAGTAATTAAATTCTACCAAATTACGCGCATTAATTAAGAAAGCAAGATCGTTCGTGTTGTTCTGTATTAAATTTTGATGATGGGTTGGCTTAGATTACTGTTGAAGAAATTTTAATCAACACTCTATAATACATCTGTCTCCAACCTAGAACATGTACTGGTTCGCCTTTAACTTTAAATTTTTTTTTCAACCCACTGCATCGTTAAAATAGATATAACATGCTCTTTCAAATATCGTACATTTAATATTCAAAGCACCATAGGTATGTTATATATTTAGAAAGTAAAACATACACATATCCCGAACACTTATGTTATGGCACGAAGAATCAAACCCAGTCGTATTCTGAAATGACCTTCATTTGTCTTAATTCCCTAACATGAAAAGCCACAGTACACATTTCACATATTTTATATCAATATGTATTAAACTTAATACGCAATATTCTTCTATACGCAAAACATTTAACTAAAATGAATGTACCCGTGCAATAAGTAAGTTGGTTGGTCAACATTGCTTGAAATAAATATGTCAAATCAAACTATCATAGCAGAATATGAACGCAATTCCCAAAATAAAATCAGAAGTGAATAATCATTCAATCTAAGTATTTTTTTTTCTTCGTTTTTTATAACGTGATTATAACAACGATACGAGTTTTTGTTTTCCACATTGTGAAGTTTTGACTAGCTTATTTTGTAAAGATCTACATAGTCCATTTCGGTTTCCAAATTTGTATCCCAACCTAGTAGCAACGCCTATGTGGGGATTTAGCATGACACTATATCTAAGGCTGTTTAATATGAATCGTGCATATATGTAGGGCAGCTTTGCGTTACCGTCATCGGTGTGTGCAAGTAAAACAGATATACCACTGAAGTCAGTAAAGCTTGCTTTGGACCATTGCACAAAATGTAACCTAAAGCCGAAATATATGTTCAAATACTTGACTGAAATACTGTTAATTTGAAATAAATGCCATGGGTACTAATCGTTTCAATAAGCCTTTCCAGCTATAATAACAACTGCTTAATGATAGCAAGTGGCATTTTTTACGAATTGAAATGCATTATAAGTTTGATCGTTAAGTCAAATAAAATAGTCATTAAAATCATGCATTTTGATACAAAATATACCCGGTCTGATATTGTATCGTAGATACACAAGACATTTTAATTGCTTGATATATGTATATATACGTATATAGTACGTGCATCTTTGATGTAATATTTACAAATATACACAAGCCATTCTTAGAGAAACACTGAGAACTTGTACATTTTGGTTTATCATATATACTTGGAGATCTGAGGACGATGCCGTTAGCCGGTCGATGTAATTATCAAATGTACATACCTTTCACAGAGATCCAACACGTTTAGGTACTTTCTATTATATTTAGTTGTCTCGGTATTGCCGACTATTAAATATATGCGCCCAACGATCTGTGCTAGTCACACTTGTACTTTATGGGTATGCACTCATATATAGACAATAAGTAATCCAGATATTTGAAGTGCGTTTTGATTCATTTAGTGCATACACAAACATGTACTCATTGCAGCATAAACGCAACGCAGACAAAATTCCGCATTCCTATAAGTGGCGTTAACAAAAACACCTACCGTTAGCTAAAGCGCTACACACACAATATTTTGTTTTAATTAAACCAGATATGGACTATGTACATAGTAGCTTTATTGAAATATATGTTCGATTATTGTACCCTGCGTTTATGAAAATCAATCGTCGGGTAGATAACATAATCCGTAATTCTTATGTTTCAAAGGAGGTTTGTTTGCATAACTGTTGACATGAAAAGATCGAAAAGTTTGTTTGGTGTGCTTCTGATATGTAACGTTTTTTTTTTATTTTGAGACGAGCTCCGTCTATGTTATATCTCGAATGCCATGTTTACTTATTCATTCGTAGAAATAATGCCAAATTTATTAGATTCAGTGTTTGTCTTTTCACAACACGTTTTTACTTAGCCCAAACGACGCAACTTTAACAGGTGTTTTCACACACAGACCCATGTGTTTGGTTAATAAAAAAACATTACACATATTATTTTAAAGCTAGAATACCATTAGATGTCGATATGTAACTTTTATCAAGATTTAAAAAGTTAATTGCAGTGTAACTATAATTGTATGTCTTTATTTTCAATGTGTGTTTCGGTACAATATCTATAAAAAAAATCGTTTTAATACACAGAAATAGCGAAAAACAAAAAACATTATGAGAAGAAAATGACCTTTACCGCTAGCTTCTTTTTACATTTAAGGAAAATGGCAGTGCCCATACATTACATAACATCACATCAAACACGAAATTAATATTTAAGCTTATTATATCAGCTGATGTTACAGCCTCTAAATGGTCAATACGATGCAACGGGGATTTAAAGTAACATTACTACTCAAAATCAACGAAAATGTCATACACTTGTTCGTAAAATAAACTTAATCAACTAAAAATCAGTGTTCCTTATGGCAATTGCCGAAATTTCAACGCCAGATGTGGTTTGGTAAAATAGATGTTTGTAGATACAAAATGCTTGTTTTTATTATTGTTGTGCATATCAATTCATACGACACATGAACACTAAAATATTGTTCGTGTGTCGTATGAATAGAAATATTCGCGGGAATTAATTGTGGCCACCAATAAATAAAAACGAGCATTTTGTATCTACAAAAATCAATGTAATCATATTACATCTAGCGTTGAAATTTTGGCTATTGCTATAAAAAACACTGATTGTTAAGGTGTTAACTTTATTTTACGAAATACTTAACGAAATTTTCGTTGATTTTGAGCCTTATAGAGACTTTAAACCAGTTAAGGGCTTCCAAAGCCCGCATTTATCCCAAAATTAAACACAAACATACACAGGAAAATAAAAATTAAAACGATAAAAGCGTTATTAAAATTAAAAAATAAATCAAATAATCCGATTAAGTTACATATTACCCAATAGTTACAAAATACCACAGAAAAAAGAGAATTACTACTTTTTGAGGAAAAATGAAATAAAATAAGTTTTAACATTGGTTATATAACAGGTTCTACACTGAAAGTATATTATGTACCTTACTTAGATATGTTGCCTTGCATGGCTACAGAAAGCATTGAACGTTAAAAACATTGTCAACTTATTAAATAGTATTAAGAATATATACCTTTTTAAGCAATATGACTGAAACAATTATTGGCAATGTGTTAGAATCAGTTAAGAATGTTTTACATTTTAAACGTAACTATAAAATGATGGGTCAACAATCACATTAACCAACTACGATTTTATTCACCACATCTTTATTTAAACCAAAGTATCGAATTGTTTTAAATGATATTTATGTTAAATCATTTACTCGTGAACTTGCCCGCGCTTTGCGAACTATCTTGGATAAAAATATGTCATAAGACGGCCACCTTACAACATTACCATCCGAAATTGTGAAATACAAATCAGAATTAAAGTAATCACGTTGTCATAATGACTAGTTTGTGCTTTGTATTCATGATTGTTTGGTAAAAGTAGTGACATTTAAATAATGATATTATATTATTTAAAGGTCTTTGCTATTTCTTGTTTACATATTTTTCAAAATGTGTCTATCTCACCTATTCAATTATTCAATTTATCTACTGCTTTTTAAAAATAAATTTAATTTTTGTTCTTAGATAGGCTAAGCATAATTAATATCTGATATAAACTCATATAATCGGATGTATACGGTGTTATAAATTGATCGGTCAATATAGAAAGAATGATACAGAGGACACCTTTTGGAATATGCCACCAAAAGCCAGAAATTGCCTTTAAAAATGTTGATTAATTAATATTTATAATTCACATTTTAACGTGAACGTTTGCACGTGTATGCACTGTGCATGACTAGTTTGTTTAATATTTTTTACCATGATGCAACATGAACATTCCTCTACATTATATGAAATGGTACTTGTTAAACATACACTGAAAGTAAATTGTTAACGTTTTTTTTTTAAATGTTTTATGTGTGAGCACATTAACGATTGAAATCATCACACGCAATACAAAATTAGCAGTGCACTTCATTGTAAAGTATATCGTTTAAAATCTAGACATGCGAAATATTGATTAAATAAACCAGTAAATGTAAACAATATTAGCAGTATAAATGATTTCAGTTCGGATTCATTATTTAAACAGTTTTTACTTACCCATTATGTGATCGTATTGACAGAACACGAATCCCAACTTGTTTTGGACCATTTACCGACAAATACGTTGAATAGTTCATATCTCGCATCGTCGTCCTCTTAAGAAGTAGCATTATGTCAGAGTTTGACATATCAATTGCAATTAATCCCTATTTGAACAGGTTTACAGATAAGAACATCAAACAAGGGGCATTGATTTACACCTGACATGATTTACACGTAAAGTGAAGGCGACAAACTGGAATGTTTTGAAGTATGCGGATATTTATAATGTTTAATATCGTCATAGCATTTAACGATATAAAATATTTATTGATTAATGTATTTATTTAATTAGTTATTAAGTAAAGTCATTGGATAAATCAACCAATCAATTAATCAATTAATTATTCAATAAAATAATCAACTTTTTTTGTAAATTAATGTAGGTAATGATTTATCAATTTTAATGATGTTAGTAATGCAGTGTTGGTATAACATGTTGCACTACGATAATGCTCCTGGAGTTTCATTATTTATATACTAAACGAAGTAATACATATTTAGTAATAATTAATTAAATGGTAAACTTTAAGCGGTAGTATCATCATGCAATCCAATTAATGTACAAATTGAAAACAACTTGTGTAACCATATTTGAACCAATCCCATTCTTTAAACGTGCTGTTATTAGTCATAAATACAATATATATTACGATGCACTTCGATACCACTTAAACACGGCGATTCATATATGCGCGAACAGGTTCAAAACCACAAAAGCCGTTATCTTTATCCGACAACTGCATTCCTCACGTACAACCTTCTCACCGAGCATTGAAACACTTAAAGCCTTTGATAAACTATAGTATTAAACTGTTTTAATAATATTGGCTTTATTCGGATCTAAAATGTGCTAATTACAAATATAAAGCGATTATGTGTCAAGCACATCGTAATGTACAACATAGCTTTGAAACTGTATATTAGAGTAGAGCCGGAATTCAGGCATGCATGCGACTTTTTAAAATCTTATAGACGTTTCAAATGGGCAATTTATGTACGATTATCTAAATGTTAATTCTAAGATAGCACACGATGTATTAAGCGTAGATCTTATTAGTACTTTACTTTGCACCGAACATGAAGTAAAGTGGTGTTTCTTTTATCACCAAAACCTTTAATTATTAATCTTGTTATTAATAAATGTACTTATTCTAAAATAGATTTTAGTTCAATAAACACAATATTATTTGAAAAGCAGACGATTTGCACACGTTTTAATTAATATTTGGAATGCAGGCGCTTTATACGCAATATAACTTAACATAACAATATTTTAAGAAAAAAAACACATGTTACCAGTATCAATATAAAGAAGTGAAACTCCAGCTGTATTGAGTTATTATTATAAACAATTAGTAGGTCCTTTATTTAAGGCAAGTTACCGATTGCCCAAACAGTACAAAACAGCACAATAAAGCACAATACAATACATCATAAACACAAATAAGAATAAAGCTGGGGGTCACCGCCTTGTAACGGTCAATGCAAAGCATTTGGTTTTAAACCGGTTTTGGAGAGCTCAACCTCACACATCGCCCAGCATCGCCCAGCAATATTCATAAAACATTTAAGTGTAAATAAAACTCAACCTCATAGCATTGTAACTCAAATAAAAAAATTATAAAAGGGAAATTAAAACGCATTCAATGTAATTACCATTTAATTACTCAATGGTATTAAAGATACCAGAGCAACAGAGTTACAACTTTTTATAATCAAAAACCATCAAGCACGTGTTTTTAAGTAAATCAGCATCATATCCTTTTGATAAAAACGAGTTAATTAATTTGAAAAGACACGCTTCAAAACATCTCCATAAAATGATGGATTGGAAATTCCATTATTTAAATGCCATTTTAAAGAAACATTATATTTTGAAATTAAATCACCATACTTTGAGTGAAATCTAGCGAATTCACTTATTAGGTTATGAAACAAAAAGCCTTGTTTTAGCAATTTATTTGTTAATATAAGATTTCGATCATTAAAATCTTTTATACATGAACATGCTCTGGCATAACGTACCAACTGCGAAATGTAAATACCTAGGAAGGACCTTTAGGGATGTTGCCATCTAGGAACGGAAAATTCACAACTTCAAAGTTAAAGTCGTCCCGTTTGTCGTATTAACTAGTTTAAATCATATTATTAGTAATAGTTAGATGTAAGTCTAAATACGCAGCGTCTGTATTGGATTGAGACGATCTATTTTAGACTAGTTCGATAGGGTAATGAATTATCTAAATTAAGTATGTTATCAATGTACCTACTAGTAAGGTTAAAACATTGAATCAAATCTACTTGTTTAGTTTTACATACAATTGTTAAATAGTTCCTTTTCCACATTATAGTTCGTTTAATTTAATAATGATATTGACATTTCAATTTCGTCAAACATTTTTACGTTAAGATGCTGTAAAGAAGAAAACTATATAGATCATTTACGTACTTTCGTATTATGTTATTATGATAGACTGTTAGATTTGTAAGATGTTAAGGGTTATATTGTACATTTACAAATATCGATTCGTTTATACAGAGACATTAACCTGCTTAATGTTTTGTATCTTAAAAATAAAATACGACTAATACAAGCAAAAGTGCAACATTTTATTCACTGTTTTGCAGGTCAATCTCATATTATAATTGTACGAAGACAACGGTTGATGCTGTTTGACATAAAACAAAGGTGATGTCTAAGTACTTATTGTGCTACGCAGACTATATGCTTGGTCCATTACACATTACTCGCATATAATTAAGTGCATGTTATAATGATATCAATATAAACATAAATAAGGTAAATATTTCCAATATGAATAATTTGTAGGTACGTGGTTTCGTGAGAAGCATTAACACCGTACAATGAATGTCCGACAAGCGACAGTGCACGTTTTGTATGTGTGCAATATACGACAAAAATGAAATGAAAATAAAATGTTATTTTGCTGAGAAATTGCTTTGATGTCATGAAGCTTAGTAGATTCGAATATGTGGGCTTCCGTGTCGTGAGTAGACATGCATGTATATAAAATGTAAAAAAGTGTTACGATCTTAAGTTATTATTGTGAGGAGTTTCCAAGGGGAAGGGGAGGAAGAAATGTTGTTCTTCTACACACTTGCATAGAAAATGTACACGGTTTTAAGGAAATGCGCTTCGCAGGATAATGTCTTTTTTATATATTCTATTCATCCCCATTTTCCCTTCATGAAACAAATGCATCTCAATCATGTTTATTATTACACGTCCATTATAAAATAGTGATACATATATACTCCTTCAATTATAAGCATGCTTTTATGACTAAATGTTGCGCCGTTTACGTTGTAACAATTGAACAAGCTCTGTTTAAATAAGCAATTTTGTCTTTGTTAATAGTTTTGTAAAAAAAAATAATCTTAATGCTATATAAGTCATATTTCAATTACCGTTTCCTATTAGTCTTGTTTTTACTACTGCGCGTTCCGTATCTACATTAACAAATCAGGGTTTCTTTTGATCAAATTTAAGTGCTCTAATAGGATAAAACGTTTTGTTCTGTTCATTTTTTTTATTCATGTTCCACAATTCACAATTATTCAATACAACCTTCAACTATTTCCTTCGTATAAAGTATAAATATTTCACTTATATTTGATAAATCTGCATTTTAAGGACATGTTGGACGTGTTAAATCATCGAACAAATGCAAAACATATTACGCATTGCGTGTTTATCATGCATAATTGTAAACTTCGATAGGAATACAATGAATTAGTTTGGTTTAAAATAAGTTTCGATACAGAGATGGAATAATAAAAAGAGTAAGTGCATCTCGTTTTAATTTCATTGTTATAAATATTGATTTGAGGTGAGCGTGTCGTTTACATTAAATTATGTTTTTATTGCGATATTAAATATTCATTTCGATATACACGACATTTGTATACACACGATGAACATAAGCAATAACAAGGTCATTACATGGAGCAAGTGTGCCTTTAGTTGTTATTGGCACTCACCAAGTGCGCCAATTACCACTAAAGGCACACTTTCTCCATATAATAATCTATACTTAATGCACAGCTTCATAATAAATGCCTTGCTATTACAATATGAAATGATGTGTATTCAACTCATCAGATAGTTAATGCTGCAATGGTCAATGGATACCCGTTAATTTAAAGATTTTTTCCATATCGTTTCTTAAATATAAATATGCTTTCTAAAATATGTTAATGTAATAATATATGACGTAAAATTTACCTTTAATTGTTATTGTCCCCTACCGGTTTCACCGGAGGGGACTTATGGGTTGCACTCCGTCTCTCACTCGTCAGTCCGTCACACTTCTGGATCCTGCGATAACTTTAAAAGTTCTTCATATTTTTTCATGAAACTTGAAACATGGATAAATGGCAATAAGGACATTATGCACGTTATTTCATTTTGTTCCTCCGTCAAAAATTCTGGTTGCTATGGCAACAAATAGACTAGAAGTACTTAAAAAAGGTTGTTTTCTGGATCCTGAGATAACTTTTAAAGTTCTATATATTTTTCAATGAAACTTGAAACATGGATAGATGGCAACGTGGACATCATGCACATTATTTCATTTTGTTCCTATGTCCTATGTTGCTTTGGCAACAAATATTTATATTTAACAAAAATCTGACAATGTTGGAATTTGTGACAATGGTGGAGCCGGTAGGGGACATATATGGCTTTGCAATAGTCTTGTTACTTTATTGATTTTCATTCCTCTATTATCTAAACATGGTTTATTAAAATCGTACTGACGCAGTACACAATTTATTTATACATTTAAATGTTTCACACTAAAATGAATGCAATAACCGCACTCAACTAAATATTTAAATCAACCAATTACAAATGTATATCTTCGAGACGCAACATACTGGTAATTAATATGTTTAACATCAATGGCCAACAATTAAAATATATAAGTACATCAATACATATCTAAATAAAGCCCCTTTCTAGTGCACTATTCATTATCCAAAATATACTGCATAATGGAACGAGAATACAATCATACTGGAATTAAAGACAAGGCTATCTCTGATTACACGTAGATCAAAAATAATTACTTCGAACACACCATGTTTATTAATGTATTCGCCTGAATCAAATTAAATGAACGCTATATACAAATGTATCAACGTAAATCCATGTATACATTCATATATTGGTAAAAAATCACTAGATATTGGTAAATAGAGTTATATATGTCCACATCAAACTCCAATAAAAGTAACTCATGTTCATTCTTGTCCAGCGTTTTGACGCATGCGTCACAGTTAGACAAGTAAATTCTTAATAACTCGAATTTGTGAGTATAACCGTTTTTGTGTTGGTACACAACAACAATCCCAAGTGAAATAATCTACACATTAATGCCGGAATTGCTTTACATTTCAAGACACTGATCATTAAATGCAACGAAACATAAGGTTAATTTCCATATTTCTTAATATGTTTAATACATATTCTAAAGAAACCGTATAATTCAAAGTTATCAAGGTATATAAGTGTGTCGGTCAAGTTCTGAGTTCAAATCAATTTAAGGCTGTGACCGTACGAAACATTGTCGGGTAATATGATTATGACTCTAAGCAGTACAAGAGACTGTTAAGCGTCACAAAGAACACATGGTAAACTTGACAAACCAACCGACCGACAGACATTGAGCTTCCAGTATAACTCCGCTTTCGCAAGTTTAACACTATAGATTTACAGAATGATTGTGTGTGATGTTATGTTTTATATCACACGTACATTAAGACGTATAACAACAGTCCTACACTTGTCTATTAGGTGCATATGCAAATCTCCAACATCTTATATTATTGCAGTAGACTCTTTTGCACGAATCTATCAGCAATGGCGAGATACTAGTTTCTGACATGACAAGGGGGATGTCGGGTCAATTTGTGCCGGAATATATGAATACGATTCGTCACTGATTTATTGATAAAATCAGAATTAATATGACTTTAATCTTACACTGCTGCACCAATTAAAAGTACCCATTGAGCGAATAACATATTACACGCATACGTTTGCGACATTCAAAACGTTCCCTTGTTAACTTACGTAATGAACTAAAGAACATAATTGAATATAAAATATAAACATTCATTCGCCTTTGTAACACTCATTCAAATATAGGTTTTAATTAAAAAAAAACAACATATGCGCACTTCATTACAAAGCGCGAAACTACAAGCGCCAATGCCTGAAATGTAAAATTATGTTATGAACTAGAACTATTATTGTGTTTTAACGGCATGGTAGTATGCTCTGTTCTTTAGTAAAGGCAATGCCTAAACAAAGTTTATGACACGTATTTATTAGTTCAACGAATGAAATCTACATTCAAATGAATGTATTTTTACTGATTGTTTAGTGTTATATTCTAATTACCTTCTAGTAATACTAATATTGGTAAACTTTACCATTGTCAATGCAGAATCATCAACGCATCTCCTTCATTCATCAACAAACTTTTGCTCTTGCAGCGTTATAATCCACAAAACATAACACGCGTTGAAACACAATAAAATCATACGTAATTTTTTAACGACACTATATATATATTGAATAGTTTTAGCTCACAATGTAACATCTTATTTAAATAAAACAAACCCAAAACAACATTCCATCAATCCCGCACAGAAAATAGACATTCTGAGAGCGGAATAATCCCCAAATAAGATGGACCGAAGTCGCGTTTTGTGGTGCGTTGTTACATGATATCGGCTAAGGTCATACGTGAGTATAATGCATGTTGGAGAATTAGTTTGCATAATGTTTTTCCTATGCATGGAGTGATTGGCTTTATTTCACAAACGCCATACAAATAAATATTTTCTTAAAGCGAGACTATACGATTTGTATATGTGTTAAATTGTAATATATTGATAACAAATATGTTACAATGCACAAAATAGGCAAGAAAAATTATACATTGAAGATGAATTTGATAAAATGCAGCAAAGACAAATTAGCGCCCCGGGTCGAATGTGACAAAGATATTTTGTACATATTTTCATACAATAACCGAAGTATTCGTCTTTTTATTAGGATCAGATTTTGTGTTCGTGTGTCGTATGAATATATATCGTGGAGGAATTTAAAATGAGCCGTTAAACTAAATTTAGATTCACATCGTGCATGCATGATATACATGTATGCTGGCGAATTCGACTGTAAAGACATTTTCGATTTCTGAATTAAATATCTGGCTTATTTCGCATTTTTCGACACATGTCCTTTTTAACTTTTATTTAAATTTATATTGAAATATATGTATGATAGTTTTTTTCCACATTTTGTATAAATTCATAAATTTTTGACAAAATCGTATAATCTCGCTTTTAATTGCGCAAGGAAGGACTTATATTTTTTGTTTCGCTTTTAGAACGTCCATCCGTTCATGCGACTAATGTTGTATTAAGCCTATAATTTTGCAAATGTGTGAATGTCGTCTTACATGAAGACCGTCCTGAATGGTAGAATTTCAGTTAATTATTTGCCAAATAAAAAACTGTAAATACGAGAAATCATCGCTTTTATACAAATTGGCAGTCAGGTTTGCATACGTTGCGCTTTAAATAGCGCATGTGTTCATGCGCAATCTGTTAAATAAACACATGTTTAAGGCGCAGATCGCTTTTAAGCGAGATAAATGGCAATTATTATTATGGTGAGAACATACAATACGCCAAAAAATTGCTCAAAATGTCGTATGACAACCAAGTTACAAAACATATTGAATGTGCGTTTTAATCTTGTTTAAGGATAAAACTTTAACCAATCATACCGAGCTGTAGATTGATTTACTGATGTTAATTTGGATGACACGTGTTTAATTTCCTTATCATAAAAGAAACGAGCTAAACATACAACCATACGGTTTATTATGTCGATTATGATGCAATACCAAAATAATGCAACAACCAAAATAGTCAAGGTCAACACGAATTAGTGAATGTCTAGGCGTAAAATGATAATTATTTCCGTAATAACGCCGATTCAATCGTCGCAATGTATGATATTCCTTTGCCACATTTTCAAAAATAAACTCGTAGTGAAGTTATTAATAGTTCACCTCTTATGCAACTAACGTTTTACTTTGTATATGTAAACCTATTCGTGATGTACTGTGGTCCTTAAATTAACACAACGAAGCATAAGTATACACTGTATGGAAATTTATTTTTAGCATGTTGGTTTGAAAATTCGTTTGTTGTGTCAATATTCATCGGAATATAAAAAATGCCAATCGAATTACTGCTTTCACAATACGCTGTTTTAACTGTTTAAGCTTTGAATTGTATAATCCACGATTGTTTTATTTAATTTTACCGTTTTACCATGATATCAAATTAATGTTGTTATAAAAAACTTTATATTTTGCCAATACAATACATTATAAGTGTTTGTTATTTATAATATTCATCTTCGAAAAAATAGGTCATGTTAAGATTATCTTTAATTCACATATATTAATACAACACATGTTAACTTAAACAAACAACTTATGTCATTTCTGTATTATTAACGAAATGTCTTGTTTTTTTAAAGCAAAATAACAAACCTCGCTATTTTCAAACATTGTTTTAACTATTAAAAAACAGTTACGTAGAATAACGTAAAAGTTGTATATCGTTAGTAACTGTTGCTAAATCTAAATCTTAAGCTGAGGAACCTGCAAGAGGACTGGTCTCAGCGATAATCTTCTTGTTTGAAATAACATCCATCTAAACATGAATGGTTCATTTAATAACTCACTGAGTGCTAATGTATCGCAGTGTTATACACCACAAATAGCTTATGATTACCATTGTTTGACATCCATTTTGATCTCATCAAATGCAAACCCAAAACAACCTACAAAATGTAAACTGGTCGCGATTAACTGCGATTACATCGTCTGAAATTACTGTCAGTTGATTTAATTGATCCGAGATGATGATCATTTGTTTTTGACAGACGAGATGTCATTTGGGTAATAATGTGTTCATTTGACTTTGAATTCATAAATAGTACTCATCAAATATTATGGTATATATTTCTGAAAAAAAAAACATGTGCAGAAGTATAAAATAGTGTGCTGATTATTTCCGCTAAAGTAACAAAGTACAACCGATCGTTCATATGTGCGAATGATATACAGAGTGACTAAAAAGGCATACATTTATATCGTGGTGGAAATAATTAAGAGATGGGCGGTAATCCATTTACAAATGGTCGTTATTAACCATATTAGAGTAATATTTGTATATAAACATTCGCTCTGTCTCACTATGTTCATAAAAAGTATTATGTCAATTTTATAACTAAATGTTTATTCTTCTATTTTTAATATCTACCCGCATGATCTATCGTCAAATGACATGTCCGTAATTTAAAAAGTATTTGACTTTGATAAACATCTTCACATCTTGTCTTTATGAACAACAATTAGTTAATGATCAAGCTACGTCACTTCAAACGCCGAAAGCGCACTCTGTTCATAATATCTCAAAGAAGCAAGATCAATTATAAAGTATGTCATGTTCAATTACGTCTCGTAGAATGTGGACTGTAATTGACAGGTATTGTTTTTGTCCTTAATAATGGTATTGGTTTGGACATTCCACTGATGGTTTCGTTAAACTTCTAAATAAACATTTAAGGGAAATGAAGTTTACGATAGTAAACGTCAATGTCAAAGTATAATTCTACGCATGCGTTTTATGTGCTGTGAAGTTGTTATAAAGTACGTTCCAAACGTTGTGTCCAAGCGTAGGATTTTATTATCGGTATTCACGACTGATTTGTTCTTACAGTTACTGTTAATATGTATAAAGCAGTGAGTAATATGACTCATTATAACCTTAAAATTCAGATGTTGTAAATTATTATAATGTATATGCATTTGTATTTTAAGTGACAACTTTTAATTGCACTTGTAACGCAAGTCGTTGTCATGATTATTCAAAGATGTATCAATGGTTTTGGTTTAACTTTGAAAAAGGATGATTTTTTTTACTCTTTCTAAATGTTTTTAAAAGTATCGATGAAGACTGTTTAATCATGAAATATTCCTCGTAAAACACAAAATCATGTTCCAATGTAAAGCATGCAACAGTGAATCATTTATAAACTTACAAGAGATAAAGTATCTGATCAAAGATTCTCAGTATAGTGTATCTCGACGCAATGCAATAATGGCAGGACGTCTTAATGTTAATCATTTGAAATGCTGTATATATTGAAGTGGCTAAAAGAACTCATGTTTTCTTTGAACTCTCACCATTTAATTGGTACACATTTAGCAAAGTATGTGCGTTAAATAATTTACATCTGCGATGCTAATGTATAACCGTGTTCATCTTTGCAAGTGAAATGTGCGGGTAAACACACACACACACGCACGCACGCACGCACGCACGCACGCACGCACGCACGCACGCACGCACGCACGCACGCACGCACACACGCACGCACGCACGCACGCACGCACGCACACACACACACACACACACACACACACACACATATATAATATATATATATATATAATTAAACGGAAGTCTCGATGCATTCTCTGTATATATAATTAAACGGAAGTCTCGATGCATTCTCTGTATTCACATTGGGTTCTTCAAATTATAACATTTACTATCACATCGTTATAGTCACACTATTCCTTACTAAAACTTTTTTTATTATATAATCGCTGATGAAAGTTGTGATAGTGTGGTATATGATTGAAAACCGATTACCTGTTATAATTCATATTAAGTATATATAAGTTGGTAAACTATTTATTTGAGCTGTACGTAATGCATTGTTTATAAATGCGTTACATTGTTGCATCTATATATATATATATTTGAATGTCATTCCGAAAATAAGTGTTTAATGACGACTCAACAAATGCCAATCTCCCGTCAGTGCACTATATTTTTCGTGATCATTGCACGGATTTATGATATCCTGGTATGAACTCAATATAAATAATCATCATTTCGAAAGCATTATGGCTTTATTTTCAAGAACTCACTTTGTATCTCTCACAAAAGTAATGCCATATTGGCAGAATTAATAAAGTTTGAGCATTGGCAATACGTTTTCCTTGCAAAACGTCGCAATACGTTTTCCTTGCAAAACGTATCACATCTTGCGAACACCATTGACATGTCGAAAAAAACATCAACTTAACGCAGGCAATCCTTCGACAGATATGAAATAGATAATGTGGGTCTATATCATGTACTTTCTAGCGACTAAATCGTATAATTAAAATGATATGCATTCAATTACACATAATGAAAAAAAACTTCACCAGCAATTGTGATCAAAAGTATTTGAAATATACTTAACTATAACTGTATAAATGACATTTGGTACGCCGATAAAAACCAATTCCTATATTGTTATACCATATATGTTCCATATATAAACTTATTTGTTGCTTTGTTTGTTTGTGCTACACACCCCTGTGAGAGTTAAATAAATTGTTCATGAATCATTCATGAATCATTATTGCATCATTCATGAACTATTCAAGAACTATTCATGAAGGGAAAATGGCCGCTTTCTCAATAAGTTCTTGAAATATAAGTTCAGGAACCATTCATGAATTAATTTATTCATGAATCATTCATGAACCTTCATGAACGCACATATCAATTAACATTTCATGATCATTTTAATGAAGCGGCCAGTTTACCTTCATGAATAGCGCATGAATAATTCATGAATTGAAATATCGTAAATTCATGAATTATTCTTGCTCTATTCATGAAGTTTAAATTCATGAATTATAATTGCTCTATTTAATGTTCTAGAACTATTTATGAACCAAGTGATGTCATGAATACTTCAAGAACAAAGAATGCAAGATGTACATGCATACCAGTACATGTATTTGAAAGATAAGAAAAGGGAAAAAACAGAAACATATCAATATGCACTAAACAACTGGTGATCTAGTTAGTCATGACCTATAAAAATAATATCACATTAAATGAGCCTTATAAAAAAGAAACCATTTTGGAATACGATCACACCAGTTTAATATTGTATAAATTGGCAAAACAAAATATTTGTACTATAAACAAAGTCATGTCTTTCGAAATTATTCTCCCTGACCATAGAGTGCAACGCCAAAGGTTGCCAACGCTCGGCTGCGAATGAAGTTTCATATTAATGTCTGCAAGTTGGTGCAGGGATCTTGACCTCTGACCTAGTGACTCAAAAGTTGTCTTTTTTGTACAAGAAGTAACCAGAATAAAACATGTCAACAACCACAGACTGTCAGGCTTAGCACAGAGGCTAGTTTTCAAATTGTTTATCCAAGTCTTCCACACCATTTTCATTTCTGGCGCATATTTGAGAATTTTGAACACCATGCACTTCCTCCGGGACCTTTCTTGTATGAGGTATACTGTTCACATGTGCTCTACAGAATAAAAAATCATAAACAGGTATATAGTAAAGAGTTATTTACATTCAAACTATATTAAAAGTGAATCTATAATCAATATACATTAGGATCTGACAACAGGAAATGGACTGAAAAGTTTGATTTTGTTAGGCTAACCAACTGCATGGTGATTGGTCTGATATTGTTCTGTAGGACAACAATCTGGGGTAAATTAAACAAGACAAAAGCACTATTTAAAATTTAAATTTGCCCAAAAGATAAGATACGTCACATAAGTGATTATTATGCATAATAACGAGCAAATACGGTCATAATACTCATTTAATGAACAGTCAGTGCAAGTCCAGTACCTTGAAGACAGAATACACTGCTGTCTGTTTGAAGCCTTTTCCAGCATTCGGTTGTGGATGACCAGTCAAGTTGAATTTTGTCATATGGGTGACATTTATCACCCTAAAATCGGTCTGTTTATTACAATAAGTTACATACAAATATTAATGTATAAGCTCTGCATTGCATATCAGATATGTTATATAAGCACAGCAGATAACTATTTATTGTTGTATTATTGTACATAATGATATATATTTTGGAGACTGTCGCACTGTGTACCACCTGTAATTACTTAATTTCCTGTAAAGTGTTACATTACTGACTCCTGGTACAAAGTCCGCAGGGTACGAACTCCTTAAAGATAATCAATTTTATTAATTTATAGCTAAGCAAATGATATTGACACATTTTTAATTATTCTAATCACATCGATTTAAGAATTACTTAACTACCAACTCATCGCATGGATTGCAATAGAAATTTGCGAGCAACAACATCTTTCATCCTAAACTTTACATCATTCTTAAAAAGTTTACCTGTCTGTTCGTTTGTCACTCTTTCCCCAGTAAAACAGCGTATAGTAAACTCTGCAGACCACAATATTTTTTTAAACCAACTGTGTGCGATTTAAATAAAGCAACACCTGGACGTCATTTCCGGTGTAACCCGGCATTTCCAGTCATCTATTTTCGCGACCTGTCAAAATGTCGATCCGTGACAAACGCGGGCGTTTCCAGTAAGTTTAAGTGAAAGAAACAGTAATTGTAGAACACGACTACACGTCTGGAGTTTATATAAACGCAGAGAAACAATTTCTCGAGCAGAAAGTATCCAGTGATAGTTGGAAGGCTAATTGAACTTTGTGTTTTGTTGGAGAAGTTACGGTTTTGAAAGACTGTGTTTAAGAGAAAGATTGATAGAAGTGTAATTGTTGATGATAATTATGTGATTGGAGTTAATGATAAAAGTCAACTATTGGATGGTAGTGTTGATAATTATAAAGAAAAGAAACCGTCGGAGACGGGTGATGCTCCCCATAGTTTTTTTTCTCACACTATTGCACTATATATTCGGATAAAAGGAAACGTCTTGAGGGACATAACTTTGGACAAAATAAAACGATGGATGGTTAAGCAATTTAAAAATTTCAAAGGGCCATAACTCTCTAAATAAATCATCTAACCAGAACCAACAAATAACATGCGCATCTCCTCAATGTAGTTAAGTTTCCCATAATGCTTCATTGTATTCCAGTCAGTAGTTGGGGGGGACAAGAATTGCACTATATGTACAGTTTATAGAAAATTTCAAAGGGCCATAACTCTGTGAAAAATCATCCGACCAGAACCGGCTGATAATATGCACATTCTCTCTTGGTAGTGAGGCTTCCCATGAAGTTTAATTGAATTCCGGTCATGAATTGCTGAGAAATATCCCGGACAAAAATTGTGCACGGACGGACACACGCACGGACAGACGAAGCGGCGACTTTAATTATGCTCCCCCCAAAAATTTTGGGGAGCATAACAACTATTCCTGAAAATACTGTCGCGGTCGCCGGATTGTCGAATTCCAGACGCTGCTTGACAATTCAGAGGGAATGTAGGTATTTCACTGATTTATGTGATTTTTAATGTATATTTCATGTCCAATTAAAAAATAAAATTTAGCGTAAATAGTCAGTTTTGTATCCATTAGGAATAGAATTATAATACATGTAATATTTGGTATTTAATTTGGATGAAGAATGTTGTTTACGCTTATTTATTAATCCAGTTTGAAAGTAGTCATCACATAAAATAGTAGTAATGAGATGCTTTGTCACGAATGTCTGAATTAATAAAAGCAATGACACGTACACACTATGGATTATATCACACTTACTGTTAAACACTTATGTCAGTTGGTATTCCTATACAAGTGTTAGTGTATTTGACATCGGTATAGATTACAATTGTTTTGCAAAATAACGTGAAAAAAAGTTGTCAATTTAAAAGTAAATTGTAGATGTCATTTCTTTCCAGGAAAAAGGCAAGACGAGGAGGGAACTATCGGGGTCAGTAACCGTGTAAACCCGTCGAAAAGGCATGTCAGTAGCTCAGGATACTGCACGGCATAAACGGGTTTTGACAGTCTAAAATGTAAGTTAATTGTAACAAACACTTCATTTCAAGCATTGTCACTTAAGCAAAAATATACATGTAATTTTATTAAAACATATAGGAATATTTATGTCTGTCTGACCGTCTGTCTGTATTTTTTTTTTTTTTATTCTTTTTTTTTTTTTTTTTTTTTTTTTTTACATTTTTTTTTATTTCAATATAATACATACAATGTATACATGAATATATACAACATAGTGATTGTACAAAGCAATAAAGTTCAGACATGTTATACAAGATATGCTAATATGTATTTTTTTTTAAAGAGAAAAGAAAAAAATAATAGAAGAATTGTTATGAAAAATGATGAGTTGTATAAAGTCGGAAGAAAGCATACTGGACTTGTGTGTTTCGTTGTATATTCAAAATGATCTTATAAGATTGAAAAAAAAACATACAAAAATATTTTAGAAAGATAACTTACATTAGAGTGAAATGTATATAAGTGGACAAACATCATGAGAATTTAATCCGATTCCATTTTTGTTCAAAGTTTTGTAATGTGTCATTACTGAGGGCTATTTCTTTCTCAATCTGGACTTTAAGTTTAAGACTATGGATACAAAAATTAAAATTTGGTACTTGTTTTTTGAACTTCATGTTAAAGATGAACAATTTCATCATTATAAGAATAACATTCACAATATTATTACAATCTTTTGATTTCAATGAGTAAATTCCGAAACTTACATTTAAGAAAGATAATTTAACGTTTAGTTGCTGTTGTTCAAGAAAAGATGTTAAATGATTCCAAATAGGCTGGATGTGTTTGCACTCCCAAAACAGGTGTTCTATAGTTTCGATGTTTTCACTGCAGAAGTCACACAGATTTGAGTTAGATAATTTGCATTTAAAGAGGTATTTATTTGTAGCTATAATTCTATGTATGTATTTATATTGAAAATTTCTCAGAGTGCTTTCAATAGTTGCTTTATATGGCATGGTAAATATGTGTTTCCAATTAAGTTCATGTACTCAGTTAATTCAATCTGTAGAAAATGGAGGTATCCAATTAACGAACATTGACTCATTCTTGAATGCAATCAAATGCAACTGGGTTAAAAGATACCTAGACAATGCCAATACAAGTAAATGGAAATTATTCTATCAGAAAATCCTAAAAAAATATGGTGACTCCTTACTCTTTGAATGTAACATCAGCAAATATATCTTACATGAAATTGCAAACGAAAACATATTTCTGTCTGATGCTCTATCAGCATGGTGTGATGTCACGCATAACCTAGAAACCCAAACAAGCAGTAAAACTATTCTATGGAACAATAAAGACATAACTTCAAACAATAAGACGTTTTTCTATAAAGATTGGTTTGAACGAAGCATTAAATATGTCGACCAATTATATGACTACAGAATTAAGGATTTCTACTCTTTTAATGATATATGCTACATATACGGAATACCTTCAAATAATTTTCTGAAGTACTACACATTAATCAAAAGCATACCCATACATATTAAATCTGAAATCAATACAAATAATACACCACGTACTCAAACAACATTCGTAGAAAATATACTTGGAAGAACAAAACAAAACAAATAAAATATTTTACACACTACAAATTAAAAACCCTACAGAAAACTCAAAAACCCAAAATAAATGGCAGTTTATTTTTAACTTTTAAACTTTTAATAATATCAACGTCGAACTTCATGCATGAATAGTGCACACACATTACTACATATGCACAACAGCTCCATTGTATCTGTATTTATTTCCCCTTTTAAGTTGTCTTTGTTTTACTATCCAAGGTAGTTGTCAGCCGTGATATTTAGTTCTCCTTCAGACAGTTCTAGTTTTATAATAAATTCAAATAATTTGTTTCAGCACACACATTATTGATGTCCAAGCAAAAGTAAGGAGGGAAGAAAGTAAAGTATGTCATGTCTCATAGTATCTGTGGAACGTGCCAGTGGTGGCGTAAAAAACCGAACAGGCCAGATTGTACGTGCACTTGACTGTGTCCACAATCACTCTATCTATCTATATATACTCCTAGTCGCCAACAATTAGCATTACAAGCAGGTGCGTGTCAGTGCTAGGAAATTAAGGAAGAAGTGTATAGAAGATAAAAGTAATACATAATGTATTTGTGAGACATAGAAACAAAGGTGATAGTGTTAGTTAAAAGAAGGAATATACAGATAAAAGGTTAAAAACAGCCAACCTGCTTAGAAACTGTGGTCTAGTTTGGTCACCCCCAGCCTAAACTGGTCCAGGGTAGGTGCCTGTACAATATTGGCTGGTAGAGAGTTCCATAGGACAATAGTGGCTGGATAGAAGGAGAATTTATAGTAGTTGCTTGGAGTAGGGATTTGTCTGAATGAAAGAGGGTGCAAATGTCTAGTGAGCCGGGTCGGAGGAGTGACATAGGGAGGCATTGGTACAGCAACCAGTCCGTGGACAATTTTATAGAACATCAGTAGCCGGGAGTCATACCTTCTGTTCTCAAGTGAACGCCACCCTAATTTGTCTAGCATGTGTGTGACACTGTTGTGATATGAGTAATCATTTGTAACCCATCGAGCGGCCCTGCGTTGGACCATCTCGATCTTGTTTATGTTGTGTTGTGTGTGTGGGCTCCACACTGAGCTACTTTACTCAAGTTGTGGGCGGACCAGGGTTTTGAAGGCAAATTCTCTAATGCGTGGGTGTTTTATGGGAATGTTTCGTTTGATGAAGTTTAGTGTTTGACTGGCTGTTGCAGTAACCTGGTTTATGTGTTTATTCCAGCTGAGGTCAGATGTGATGCTAACACCCAAGTATTTAGCATCACTAACTGTTTCTAGAATATGACCGTGGAGTGTGTAAGTGGATTTGTAGGGACGTTTTGACCTGGTGATGTTCATAACCGTACACTTGGAAGGATTAAATTCCATATCCCAAGTGTGTTCCCATTTTTGTAGCCGATCTAGATCTTCTTGCAGGGTATTTTGTTCAGTGGGATTGTTGACCGTGATGTAGACAGCAGTGTCATCAGCAAATAACCGGACCTGTGACACTATGTTTTCTGGCAGATCGTTTATGTAGAGCAAGAAGAGGAGAGGGCCGAGAACAGAGCCCTGGGGGACACCTGATGTGACTGGAACCTCGTCTGAATTGTCACCATTTACCAAGACAGACTGAAGTCGACCTATAAGGAAAGATTTGACCCATTGTAATGTGCTATCTTGGTTGCCGTGTTGGTGCAGTTTGTAGAGTAACTTCATGTGATTGACCTTGTCGAACGCTTTCGAGAAATCCAGGAGTATTAGATCTGTTTGTTGACCATGAATAAGGTTCCTGGATAAGTCCTCTACAAGTCCTATGAGCTGTGTCTCGCATGACAGTTTTGACCTAAAGCCATGCTGGAGATGGAAAAGAATGTTGTTGACCTGGAAGTGTTTGGTGATGTTTGAGGCGACGATATGTTCCATGACTTTGCAAAGAACACATGTCAGTGAAATCGGCCTGTAGTTAGCAGGGTTACTTTTGTCGCCTTTTTTGAAAAGGGGGGTGACGTTCGCCTTGATCCAGTCGGAGGGGACAGTGCCTGTGTCTAGAGATTTTTGAAAGATTCTGGTAACCAAGGGGGCAATTTGTACGCTTAGATTTTTAAGGACAATAGGCTTGATATTGTCAGGGCCGCAAGCTTTGCCAGTCTGCAAGTTGGACAGAAGCTTTTGGACACCACTTACACTTATGGAGATTTCGGGCATTTTGGGGTATTTTGTTTTAGGGGTGTTTCTAAACAGGGTTTGGGCTTTCATTAAACAGAGTTGACCTAATTTTAGAGGATTCATTGGGGTGAAGACGGACTGAAATTGGCGATTGAGGAAGTTTGCTTGACCCTTGCTATCAGTGATAAGATTATCATTTTCCAGTAGAGGAGCGATACCTTGGGTATCCTGTTTAGCATTTTTGATTGTGGAGAAGAGCTTCTTACGGGAGAAATTTTGACCTATGTGGGGGTTGTCTGGATCACCGGACTGCGCTTCGAGTACGTATTCAAGGTAACTGTTGTGGGCCTGATTTATTTTATTTTATACCTGATTTCTGAGTTTTCTATACTGTTGTTTGACCTTGGGACTGCCAGTTTTCTGTTTAACATACAATTTATTTCTTTTTCTTATTTGTCTTAGGATACTTTGGGTGAGCCAGGGAAGAGAGGGTTTTGATCCTAACCTCTTTGAGGGAATAACTCTGTCAAGTTACTGGAGTGTCAGTAATGAGGAGGGACTCAAGGAGCTTATTGAAGACGCCCTGTTGAGACTTTAGAGGATGATGGAGATAATAATTAAGAAATTCGCGTGAACTTAACCTTACACTACAGAAACTTTTTGATAAAAATCATGTCAAGAACATTTTAATAATGAAGAACTCAGACTGTCAGCCCAGGGTCACCACTACAAAGTAAGTTTTGGAGACACTTATTCCAAACCTGGCGGAGTTCTTCAAAAATCGACCATGAAAATCATGTTTAATAAGTTTAATGTTATCACTATTCATTGTTGAAGCTACCGGTATTCTCCTTTTAACTGGTATGATTGAATTATTTCATGTGCCGTATTTCTTAATTTTGATTTTTTTATTTCCCTTGTCACATGTTCAAATCGTGTATATATTGAAGAACACATTTCATTTGGAATTTCATACTAGGCTAGCAATTCCTGACTGCACTTTGTAGGTTCCATGTCACCATGAGATGAGATGTATGTATGTTAATGTGTTTATTATAAGCTTTTACTCATTTATATCTATTTTTGAACATTTGAACTCCTCAATATGCTCACTTGTAAAAAGTCGCAAATTCAGTATGGCGTTTCTGGTAAATGTGTGTACCCTTGAATGTGAAGCAGGAACTTTTCATTTTCACTGTTGATCCTTTTGAATTATTAAGGCTCATGCATTGTTTTAATAATTTGTTTCGATAAACCAAGTCAAGAATATATCATGAACCCTATTTGAATTCTTCAGATTCATGAAAAGTTTTTCATTAGTTCTTAAACAAGGCAAAAATATTCAATATACCTTTTTTGAACCACATACTTAGTTGAAGTACATGACAAGTTCTAGATAAAGTATTTAACCAAATGGGGAATATTTCACAATTTTTTTGTTGAATCATTTACATTTGTCAGATTCATGAAAAAACCCTCATTAGTTCTTTAAAACAACGTCAAGAATGTCTTAAGAACAAGTCATAAGCCACATAATTTGTCAAGGGGCATGAATCGTTCATCATTAGTTCTTGAACCAAATTATGAAACTAGCTTGAATAAATTATTAAACTGTCTTGTTCATGAACCATTCTTTACTGTCGCATGAATGTGTGTTCATGAATCATTCATGAACTTTAGTTCATGAACTTGCTCTAATCAAGTTCACGAACTTATCATGAGCCATTCATGAACTTCATGCCGCAGGGGCAGATCAATTCTCCAAACCAATTATATAAATATGACGACCTTACTAAGTTATTTAGCTAACGTTGATGTCACTAAAACAGATGTAACAGTAGTCATAGCTCACATGAGTGCGTATTGAAACTTTAATTTATAAAACAAGTACATAAACATGTTTGATTTATTATAATAAACATACATACCTTAATTTGATTTGAACGTTTGTAACCGTACCATTCATGCTTATTAAAGCCGGCAATTGGCCGTTAGCAACTGGGTAATCAAGTATTGCATTTTCAATCCATGCATTGCCATGCAAGTGTGCTGGTAATTAAAGAAAACCCGAACATTGTCTTTAGAGCCTAATACATAAACAGTATGTGCTAAACTAATTCGAAGGTAAAGAGTGTGTACTTCTATTTGTTTGTTTGCTATTATGCGCGTTAGAGGTAATGTTGAAATCCCATACAAACATGCATTGTAGCTTTATGTAATGGTGAACTATAACTATCATTCTCCGTCGAAATCCCGCAATAATATTTCTGTTTTGACAATACTTACTAGAGAATTCAAGCAATTCAATGTGTTATTAAAAGAAGATTGTGTAACATATTTCTTAAGGTAAATATGTTAGATTTGCATTTGCGAATAATAGGTATAAAATGTGGTTTTCTGTATCAGCATCGTAACAAATGAATACGATTAAATTACGTTTTTACCTCATCTGCGGCAATTGTTTTAAAAAACATATTAAACAGAAACTATGGAAAATAACAAGTTTATATATGGTCCTATAACATGTTGCGATAACTACTTAAAGAATAATATGGAACAAGCAATTGTTTAAATATTAACAAACATAATTAACGATATATAAACGATATATTATTTAGACATTTTGCATTTTGGAATATAATAATATCGCTACAGTGTGTTTTGGAATCGGTACACATAATCGTCCAACTTTCCTCAGTGTTTCCGTTGTTATTTGCTAACACGTGTATGTGTTTTGTTTGTACACATCATAATAATTGCATTTTAATAAAATTATTCGTTATTGTTGAAAAAAACGAAGACTGGTTAAGAGTAATTCAAAACTAAGCCAAGAAAACGTTATCGTAGAGTAAAAAACCTTTAGCTTTAACACGAAAAAATCAACACGAATTTCAGGTGACTAAATACTTTTCTATATCAATTCAGGTCTATGAAAATCACTTTCCTCTAAGACAAAATAATGTAATATTAAGACGCGTCACCGAGATATGTGTTTACATAATTATAGTATAAGCAAGAGCATTATTTTATAGTCCTTATTGTAAATTTAATCATAAATGGAAGTTTTGTTATGTTATCCGCTTCTAAAATTGCCATCGTTATATGTACTTAACAAACAGCCTTGCTAAATAAGTAATGACTTGTTACAAGAACAGTTATATGATATAAATGTGAAAATCACAACAACACATGCTTCTGTTACGCGGTTTTCGAAACAGCTGATACACTATATCGACTTCAATATACACACTAATATAGTTTGAAAGACCATACGAGATAATGCGCTGTCGTTAAAGAGATGGTAAGACATTTGCATCACTTGATGATGAAGCAGTTAACGGCAGACTGGGTTGCATAAGTGAATTAATTTTCCGACTAACTGCCAATAAACCGGGAATGAATTGCTCAATTGAGACAATTGGAAATATGCGAAGATACTAAGCAGACACTTTTTATTTAAAAAAAAGCGAAAGAAGCCAAAACAGGCCATGCGTGTTTTTTTACGAACCAATTTTTACATGTTTTACTTCTCGTCCATCTGATCTGTTTAGTGTAATAGTTGCAATACATGACTCCTGTTTACTAATTGTATTAAGATTTTGGAAAAGTACAAGAAGTTTAAGGTTAATGCTAAAATAAAACACCATTGTTCTCTTCACAAACACTTTCTAAAAGAATTAGTGCAGTTTAAGTAAAAAAGAATACGGTTGTAGTTTATAATCCTAAAATATATACTTATACAAGCATATAAGCATAGAGTAAACCACAATTAAATGGTATGTTTAACGTGTACATTGTTCGTAGTCGTCTTAATTTGAATCAAGTTGGTCATGTTTGCATTCGCGTGTTGGCATTCGTAGATCATAACAAGTCCGTCAAAGATACTTCCAGGGTACACGCACATGGCAAAAAGCGTCCATTTATATATTTATGTATTTATGTATATGCTGAAATATTGATTTTGTAATTATTTATTTATCAATACATTTGTTAAATATCCCATGATATGTATGTATTTATTAATATACATTAATGTTTGCATATATGTAAGGTTAATAACTTCAACCTTATCGTTTATTTTGCCATAAAACATAAGACTGCAGTTCAAAAGTTTAAAATTACTTTTGTCTGTAGTGTTCCCCTTAGCAAATAAACATTTTTAATATTCATAAACACGCATAGATATATAACTTATATATATCTGGATATACCCACATAAGGCTTTTAACATTCCTTCCCAGGCAAAAACGCCCGTTTTCATTATAATACTATTTCATTATTTACCAAGTTATTTCTTGCTGGGTTTTGATACATCAAAACCAACAACAATTTATTTAATGAGTATTTGAAATAATTAATCTGTCCTATTCATTACTATTTTGAAAATAAAATTAATCTTTGAACAAATTGTTTGTACAGTACACAATACAAAAACATACCTCAAAGAATCGCATTGACATTGGTAACAAATAACGAATATGCAATTGATAATCAATAAGTTTATATAACCACGTAAGCGTTGAATGCCTATATAGTAAATTACATTTAAAAAGGTTCTCTCGTTTAAAGCGTATACTACGATAACATGTGTGGTTTGTTTCAATACAAACCCTTTTCCAATGGTGTTATTATGGTCCTTATTAACTCACATTATAGCAATGGTAGCCTATTATTCAAATAATATACATATCAGTGATTTATCTATTAAATATAAATAATAAACTTTCATATATTGATAAACATCACAAATCATTGACTTTCTTTCCTGATAGGTATTTCACATACACAATGACATGTGCAAAAAAATGGACAACATTTCGATATTAAAAGCTTTAACTTACTTGAATATGCTACACTTCTTATCATCGCCCAGTTTTGTGAGACATTAAGGATATCCAGTGAATTAACGGGAGTCGATTGGTGTAAACACACATAAAGTCTGCAAACCATATTCACCACATCAAACATCGAACGATGAAATTTGACAAAATCTGTAGTGTCTTAATGAGTGTTAGACCGCCCCATCGTAAAGCATCGTTATTCCGACGAATAATCATGTAATATTCTTCGAGGGACCCTTGCGGACAAAAACACACATTTAAATAAACTGTCGCTATAATGTTATAGTACACACATTGTGATTCATACGATCATCTTAATATATGATTTTCAGAAAAAAACAAACATCATCGACTGGTTGCAATTTACATGAAACTTATCATATGCATGTGTATCATATACCTGCATTCTAGTCCTCTGCAGCAGAAAGTATTGGTCCCTTTTTAATAACGATAATAACATCCAGTCCATGTTGTAGTATTAAGCACTTAAAACGCCTTCCCAACTTTTTGACAATGCGTTGATTTTTTTTCAGAAAGCACCGACCAAATCCTATATGTTTTTGATAAAAAACGTACTCGCTCGTGGTTCAACTCATTCATGAAGTTATTCATTGCATGGTATTTGCATCGTATATACACCCATAACTAAGTTATGTATAAGCAGTAAAAAGAATTCCAATATATATTTTAAAAATTACCAACGACCAAGGCATACACAAATGGTAGAACTATCATAAATGAATGATAATCCACTTTTCACGTGCACACAGGAACAAGGTGGTATCCGCTTATGTATACCTTACAATTCAGTTTGCTCAATATGTATTTATTTATTTAATTAAAATACATTTCATCACCAAATGACTCACGACAAGAAGTAATGGTAAACTCCTGCTATTGATGACCGCAATTCTAGTGTAATTTGTTCTGTTTTGAGCAAACATATATTGCAACGATATGGTGATAAAAACAATCTTAGGATGTTAGATGCACTTGCACGTGATAACCGTGACATTGAGTTCAGATCTGTTAAACGTGTTGCTAGTGCTATTGATATCGGTTGTTAATTACATGCCGATCAACGCTTTCTGTTGACAGTTTTAGCCCTCGCATTACGCCCGTCAAGAGAGCCTTACGTCAGCAAATTTATCGTCGAATACAGAGTGTCAGCTAACAATATTGCTGAACAAGGTTTTACAATAATTTTGTAGAATGCTATACGTTAGGTTTGTTTGAATTGAAAACCAGTAGCAATCAAAACGCATTAGCTCCAAACCATACACTTATATATGTCGATTTTTTACTATGTTCTACATGCTTTAAATAAACATATACACTACTTTGGAGCTATTAACACAACTTTTGTATTATTAATTTATTTACAGTAACCTCAATTTATTTAATAAAAGTATATATATATCATTTCATCCATATGACACAATACAATGTGATCACATTATCTTCGTTGCAAAGAAGGTATCGCCTGTTAACGATTCTGATAAAGTGAAGTTCCCTTTAGGTATGTTGACTGTCCTGTTATCTAAATCGAATACATGTTAGCAACCCTCTGTGTCGCTCGCAGCTTTATTTAGATATGCTATGGTGATGCAATCAACGTTTACGGCCCATCTGTCGCTGTCTTGTAAACATGAGTATTGTTTACGTCTTTGAAGTGCTCGAGTGCTCGCGAATTCTTAGAATAGTCAATGGAATTGAAAAAATGAGAAAATAGTTTGATTACAATGCTTTAATTTCAAAAATGATACAACTGCGGCAGTAATTATCTTGCAGACTAAATTAACATGATACAAATGAATTCTGGAAAGATACATATAAATCATTTGTTGAACTTTGTAAAAAAATAAACATCAGTTTATTCTTTAAAATTAATAACTCTGTAACCCAGAGATAATCATTGGTGGCAAAAGTGTGTTTTCCAAATCATGGTTCAACAAAAGCGTTCATTTTGTTGATAGTTTGATGCAGAACACTGAATCTAGAACCTTTTACAGTTATGAAGATAACTATTTATTTGACCTAGGACTAATGGCAGCAGTGAAAGGCTACCTGAAACTCAGAGGCTCCTATTACACACGATATATTAAGCTGTTTATCCCCACTAGCATACGGCCTATCTTCGAAAACAAAAAAGGTTGAAGACATATGCATGAAATAATTTTCCATGAACGAGTATTCGCCTGTGTGTATAGATAACTGGTTAGACATTTTTAATTATATTGGATCAAAAGAATGGCGACATATTGTTGACATGGCCTTTTGTATAACACGGGAAACCAATTTACATTGGTTTCAATATAACATTGTGAATAGAAGCATAGGTTCAAACTATTTTTGTTCATGTAAAATAGGATATGCCACTTCAGCCAACTGAACGCTTTAATATAATGAATGTGAAACTACTCAACATATATTTTGGGAATGTAAGAATGCAAATTATTTAATTACATAATTATTTTCTGGATGTTATAATATGTCGAACCTTCTAAATATGCCTTCCTTTATACTGGGACATGGAAACAGGAATTGGTCTTTAGACTTAATATTTGTTTCGATAAAATCTGTATTTATAGTTGCAAAATTCACAAAACTAGACCCAGCCTTAAAGATGCAAAATCGTACCTGTAATTGCACGTTATGTTCGTTATAAAATTAGCCATGTTAATGACTCGTGCAAAAGTAAAGAATTGGAAATATTTTTACCAATTTTTAAGAAGTTGTTATTTGTAATATGGGACATAAGAAGTATTGTATTTTTGACTGTTTATTTAAAAATAATTGTTTAATGTAAACACTTTTGATAGTTGAGTTTATACAATGTATTATACTTATATATTAAATGCCCAAATACTATCTAGGAACATCATTGTAAGGTAGAACGATCACCTAAAAATCGCGAACGGAAGATTAAATTGCCGTGTGTCCGTCTAAGTTTACTAACATTCTAAACATATAGATTCGCCCGGGCTTTTGAGTAATTCTGAACTCAAAACATTTTATTTAACGAACGATGGCGCTAACAATTGTTACTAACAATTTTGAAAAAAGTTCATTCATTAAATAGAACAAATACCGAGCTTGAATTCATCATGTTTCTAGCAGTATTGACCATTACCTTCTTAAGTCTAAATACATAAGAATTGGCGCTTTTAATAGAACAAATACCGAGCTTGAATTCATCAGGTATCTAGCAGTATTGACCATTACTTTCTAAAGTCTAAATAAAGAAGGATTGGCGCTTTGATTGTATAGTATGATTCAATTTAATTAAATAAATGGCTATTATTAAGATTTCAGTGTGTGCTTCTTGATTCCAGAGCAATTGTTAACGTTACTTATAGACAATCCCAGAATCGATAATATGGGCGCCGCCATATTGTCTATTACGTAACCCGCGATTGAAAACAGTACTGAAGAATTTGACAGATTACAACGTTATCATAGTGTACACCCGCTTTATTCCAATAAACAGCACTTAATGACTTCGCACATAAGGATTGAAAACAAGTGAAACATGAAACCAAGTGTCGATATGTATCACATCGTAAATCAATATAATTAAGATTAAAAATATACACAATAGATTTATAAAATATGTGTCTCAGCAACAATATTCAGTGACAACACGTAATGTTTAAGGCCGAGTTGGCATTTTTAAGCATACCTTTCAGCATAATGCCTTTGTATAAAATTTAATTATTTCTTTATGTAATAAAATTATTCAAGCATAATTATAAAGGTATAGAAATATCTAAAGTGTGAAGTTAACTTTGTGATTTTAGCGTAAATAGTGCCGGAGATATTTACAAAGATCTATCAATATATAAAGATTGGAAACATCCATTCAGACCATATTTTTTTGATAGATCTTTGATATTAATTAGATAGATTTAAGGTCGATGTAGACAATAAAATTGATATCTGCCTTTGTTTAAGTATATATTATTTCTTATTAAATGTCGTACTTTCTTTACTTTCCGGAGATATTCATTAAGAAACGTTGTAAGATTAAAGACTTTGGACGAATTCTTTAATTGAATAATACATCTCTTTGTGTGTCTAAACAGTTACCATTTCGCTATTAATATTTTCCCTGTAAGTGTCATTTTAAAGGTAATATACAAATCTATAGCCGAAATGATGTTTGTGATTCTAAAATTGTTTCGTAAATCTTTGTTATCGATACTCTGTAAGATTTTCAGGTAGAGATTTGTTTTTAAATTAAAATTATGTATCAAGTTTAGTCTAAAACTAAAGTGGTTTTTAGCAATCTTTTATTTAAAAATCGCTCTCAAGCTAATACAAAAATAACTAGCCGGAAATGAATTTTGTGATTTAAATAAACAAGTATCGGAGTTATTCGCTTGCAAAACTGTGTTAGATGTCAGGATATGTCATATTTCTTTATTGAAAGGACATATCAGCTTTTGTCTACATCTTTCTTATATTCTTATTTAAATAACGTTTTTTACATGTTGCCTGAAATATTATTAAATTTTCTTAATAACATCTTAATTTACGATTGAAATGTTCAACATAAAAAATAATGAGCCTTAAATAAACTTAAATAGTTCCAATTGTGTTCACTAGATTTCCTAAACGTATGTTTTTATTAAATGTTCGTAAAACGGTCTAAATTTACGCTTAAAAAATAAAAACACGAACAAAATAAGTGATTTATTTTTCTTTAATTACGGATTATAAATGACAGCAACATACATCTCTTGAAAAAAACATCAGCGATAAAGGCGCGAACGAATTCGCTCAATGGGAGGCGATGTTGCAAGTGTGGATTAAAAGCGTTTATGGGTTCGCCCGTGACACCACATGTCTGCACATGTGTTGATACCGAAATTTAGATAAGATATCACACGTCACCTTTAAATAACATGTTAAATGACAATCAAGACCTTATTCATGCCAGGGACCTACACAAATAGGTCCATGTCCATGCTGTGTGTTATTACTCTTAAACGAATGCAGATGAACCTTATTTCTACTAATTACGTAATTTATATTAATAAAAAAAACACGAACTATTATGTGGTTGTAAGATCGATAGCAGAAATTCTTACAATCCTCAAATATATTTGATAAACCCGTTTCGCTTCCTTGTTTTGCGTAGGGACCTATACACACATATGTAGGTCCATGTTTATTTCTTCAGTACCATTTTGGAGGCACGCGAGAGTTTTCAGGGGCGGGTAATCCGGGAGGTATCGATTTCTGGGATTGTCTATAGGAAAGAATAATATTTCTTTACGGATTTTGTTAAAGACGGAACGTCAAATTAATTGTCATATTTGTACTATAGTTCACGCTGTCAAATATGTTCAAAACACAGTCATCATAGAACTGTGCCCACTGCCATCACAGTTCTTCAGACACGAGATCACCCCTTTGTACACGCAATCATCGAATTAAATTGTATGGTATTATGTTATCGTTCTAAAATGTCCGATCAGAAGCGATTTGGGATTTAACCAATTTGCCAAAACAAGCAGCAACCACCATGACGGCTTCGTTCATCATGTGGCCATATTGGATAGTATTGACAATGAATTCATTATAGGCTCAGTACAACAAAGGTAACAATTTTGAAATGTAATGCCTTAAAATCCAGTTATCATAATAATTGTTAGAAAAGAAGAATAACCGTGACATATTTGTCTCAATAAAATAAGAAAATAAATGTCTTGACAAGCGTTCAATATGACAATTATGAACATAGCGTTTATTAAAGATTGTATATCGGATGTTTGATCGTATATCGAAATTATTGAGCTCACTGGTAAGTTACACACGCTTTCACAAAATGGTACACTTGTTGTTGATATTGACTGTTTATTGCATGCACAATAGCGCACGTTTTGTACATGCTGATAACCGTATACACCATTATAAGTCCGCATATTGTTTGCACTCGTGTTAAATAAGTTGTTAATTTATAACATGATTAACTTGGCGTCATTAAATATATATTGACTGGACGGCTATTATGTGTGTGTTGAAAACAATGAGAAGTCATGTTTCACACCATCAAGGCTTTAACACGAAAGTGTCATTAACACTATCTTAACGTGTGTGTTTACATACAACGTATGTGATATATTCACTTTAATGTAAGAATACCATAGTTTATTTTTAATCATTTTATAACTTGTTAACATAACTTTGAACATAAAAGCATCGCATGTTTCTAAATTTTATTTAATTGAATATGAAAACATAAAACCTAAATTCTTAATGAAACACGAAGACCCCGAACATCTGGTGGAATATGACCAATCTAGGATTGTTACATGTAAAGGTGATACGCTTGTACTAATTAACTTTATAAATCATCAACCGCTCACCTTTAAGGTAAAAAACCTTTGTGTTTTGGCGCCGAATGAAAGTCGCGTTGTCGTCGCTTGTTAAAGTGAGAATAATATATTTATGTTCTCACCGAAGTAGTCCACTGTGTCAGGATGTTGTATAACGAGTGTTACAAGAGGCACAAATGTACTAAATGTAATCCCGCATATGATACAGTATTTGACCTAAAGTAATCCAATTACTTTTAGTAGTATTTTAATGAACATTTTTAACTAAAAAACAACATCGTTTAAAAAAACTTATTGTGGCGTTACAGAAAACACCAGTATTGAGGTAAAGCGATACTCAAACAATTTGTATTTAATTAAACTGTAAATCGACTGTGTAAATAGTAGCACTACTGATAAATACGTTTGATTATTGTATCTGAAGTTTATAAAAATCAATCGTCGGGTAGATAACAAAGATCCGTTATTCTTGTGTTTAAAAGACGTTTGTTGACATAACTGTTAACATTTACAAGTCACATAGTTTATTTTGTCTGCGTGTGATACACACGTATAACGTTGAGTTCTCTGTCCAAAACAGATAACAGTGTAATTAATATCCGATGTGTCTTTGTTTTTCCATTGCAATGCATGCATTTTATGATACCATTAAAAGCGAATGGACGTTGTGTTATGTTAATGATACAAATTTACGAAAAACAACGGCAAAGTCTCTTCTTTCCGTTACACATTGACGAAATAATAGAGAAGGAAATGTATATAGCTTTTTAATGTTATGTTTTATCGCGCCATTATAATGATTCGTACTTACGCACTGTAAAGAGGTGCAATTTATTCATAACGATTTTACTTTTGTGAATGAAATTGTTCTTTATTTTGAAAGGGCTAACGTCGTCTTCTTAGAGAATTATGTAACTCTTCAAGATGGCAGATAAACTGAAAGTATCCCGATTTCACAAGTTGAGCGATACGAACAACACAGAAGGAGAATTGATTTGTAATAAACATGGTAAATTAATGAATAGATAAAGAACAGGAATGTGGTAAAATATTGTTGATTTCGACTATCAAAATCATTTCATATTGCATTCGTTTCTATTATTGATACTTATTTATTTATTTACTTATGTATGTCTGCTTTAATACAGTTATGTATTTATGTATGTATGTGTTGTATTAATGTTTATGGTCATTATATTAGAAATGCACTCTCGTCAACAAATGTTGCGCTCCTGATATGTTTCGGCAGTTTCATCATTATGATATTGATGTAAATATTTATTTAATGAAATAACCTTCTTAAACGGTACATGCATTTGCATCCCAATACATACACTGATTTGAAAATGTTTACACCAACTGGGTTGATTATTTTCCCGAGACGAATAAATGTTTGCTAACTTTTAAAAGTACCCACATTAACACATATATTACATAAGTTTATTAATTAATAAGTATCAATAATAATTTATAATAAATCAAGTGTGTGCAAACACCAGTTCAAATGGTCAAACAAACATTTTCATCCCTTGACCACAACGTTACGTTCCACTATACGGGTTGCTCGGTTTGCAGGCATGCTCAGCCTTAACGAAAAATATAATTATTTGGTGCCAAGTACTGTTGCTTTTATAGGCGGATATCAATGGCGTTTAATTAAATTAAATAAGTATTAAGAGGTAATATTTCAAGCTCCCAGTAATATTCCTATCTTTGACACAAGTGGTAGACCAGGTCCAAACATGAAGAATAACTTGGATTAAGAAAAAGTTTTAGTACTTTAAAATAGCTAAACTCAATCATTGTCTTATAAGTGATCCTATAACATTGATTGTATATGTGTATACAACTAAATTATTATATACGAATGTAATACGTAAAGAGAAAACCCCTTTTTGTAATATTTTTTAAGGCTGGTAATGAATTAATTGTTTATCTACTGGAAGGGAAATGATTCGAACACAATTTGAGAAAGACTTGTTCATGATATTGTTTACCAAATTCGAAAGCAATGGGTTTTGCGGTTTTTAGAATATTCAAAAATAATGTAAATACACAGGTAAATATAAAACTTATGAACCAATGGTAATTATTTGTCTAATTGTATACAAACGCTAAATTATACTGCGTACTTAAAAAGAAGCATTTTGCCTACGGGTTTCCGACAGTAATACTTTGAAAAGCGTTTCACGGTTTTCGTCATTTTCATCCCTTATTTTGGAAGGCAAAGTTTGGGTCCTGTTGAGTAATATGTAAAACAATTTTAAAAGGACCTCTAGTTGAGATGTATAGGGTCTATTGATAAAAGGTTTGAAAACAAGCTGTTTGTGGTTTGAAACAAGAATGTTTACCTGCTTCTGTAAAACAAATAACTCCGGGCAATTTTAACTAAAGAATGGAGGGGTATGATTGGGAAAAAACTGAAGATCCTCGAAGTAACCTATCAACTTTGATATTCATAATGTTGAGAAATATGTGTTGGGCCTCTTAACACAAATACGATTCCAAACTGATAGAATATACAAATTGAAGTTATGTTAAAATTGAATAACAAAGTACTGTTGTTTAATATCACCAGTAATTGTTAATGTTGTAAACACAATGACATATTTCAAATTTACGGAATTATAGACTGTTTTCACCAAGTGAATTGCCAATGTCTCATTTTTAAGAAATTAACTTCGGATGATTACCTCTATAGTACAATGTATGTTGATTTTGTTATATATAACACACTTATAATATATTAGTAACATACTAAGAAATATATGTCTCCGCCTTTGGTTTCAGATTTGTCTCTTATAAACATATTCACAGTTTCCATTTTGCAAACAGGTTTGCTGATTACTGCTTTATTACCTCAGGGTATGTCGATGTACTGGAATGACTGCGCCGGCGCTATAAAAGTCTAGTAAACAGCATTTTTGTTAAAAACAATTTTTGCTGCAAATGTTACCTGTATAACCTACTTGGTTGTTGTTATCCACAACGTACACAAGTTTAAGCAATCTTAAATAGTGTTATACTCCAACGAATAAATAAGATACGGGACTTTGAATACATCTTCGTGTAAAGGTTTACCCGTTGTTCGCTATGTTCTTCAGTAAGGTTTATTATAGCACTTAGAAAATTACATTAAATTTAACCATATACGCTATAAATGTATTTATTTTGTTATCCATCGATACATATTACATATCAATTAACAAATAATTTAATGGCGTGTGTAACCGATGGTTGTTAAGCTGTGGGCTTCTTTTTATCAACTTAAGTGCATTAACAGTTCATGTTTATATTATTTAAGACGAAATCATATAATGCATGTTTTGTTTTTACATACAGTGTGATTATATATATATATATGTCAATTTACTTAAACAACGAACACATTAACTGTGCACACCGTTCCCCGTGTGTTGACTGAGGTTAAAATAATACTATAAATAAATAAATATATATAGAAATATAAATATTCGTGGCCCAATATGCCCTAAGCCATTAATTTTTAAGACATGTCACCCGCCAGCATCCGTTTTTGTCCGCAAACGCTAAACTATCTCTATAGAGATTTTATTATTTGCTGTTTTATTTTTCGGAGGGGGGTATTCGTTTGTGAATTTACATGTTCACACCAATGTCGTAACTTGACAAGAACATATGGTATTTGGCATACTTTGTTCAGAAGGATGGTATCTGTTCTACTTTATATCGATTTGTGTTTATATGTTTTCAAGTAGGTTTAATATTGGCTGTTAAATGCAAGGCAATCATCGCATTATGATAACATCTTGACACATTCTAATCTCCATTTTAAGTTCACAGATAACTATTTATGTGTTGTTCTTATAATCGATTCAGGCTGAGCCTACCATATGTTATGACGCATAGACGTTACTGAGTAGGAGAAGATAATTGTTTATGATAAAATTATGGACTCGATTTTACCAGCAATCGCAGATAAATTGCCATGAGTATTTGACGCACATCGGCTACATGTAATTGCTGCAAAAAGCCTAAATTGAAATATAAAGATACCTGCGTAAAGGCGAATATCTATTGTATTGATAAATAGCTGATGGTGACTTAGGATAACAAAATACGAACATTAATAATTGGTCAGGAAACACGTTTGTATAGTGGTCCGTTCGAGGGCTTACGCTAAAGCTGTTATAATTTTGTTTTTCGGTTTAATGTGATGGTGTTTGTTTTTTATATTGTTTTTAAAGTTTATGTGTTGTGTAGTGCTTATTAATTTGCACTGTGTTTCTATGATGTTTTACTGTATATTCGCAGGTTTAATGATTAATTCATGAGTGTGAGATTTGAAAATCCTTAATGACGAGCGAATAAATATGACTCCATTTCAGGTTTTGATACATGAAATAATCAATCACTCTTCAACCATGCGCCACTGACACATATAAGAATATGTATTTGTTATAGTAATTGTTGATAAAAATGGCGTAAAACATTGCGAATAATACCTCATATTTACAAGTTTGACCAATACTACAACAGCAGAGGCTTGTAAGAATGCATGCCCCGATTAGCAGCAAATTGTCAATGTATTCAATTGTTCAAAGATGGTTAAATAATGCATACCTTGAGACCTTGCGAACTGTCTTATTAACCTCAAATAGCAATAATTGCCTTTGATTAATATTATGTAATCAGCATTCCGATTTAGATGCTAGTAAGTTTTAATGTTTTCTAGATATCATGTGAGCACGAATTTTATGCAACTAACCGCTGTAAACATTATCTTTAACTTTTCGATCACAAAATCGAAAATCGTCTTCCATTTTCCTCACGTAGCATGCATGAACAGTTTGATCATCACGCGTGATCTTGTTTTCCATATTTCGTGTGGAAACTGTCTTGCGGAAAAGTATACGGCCATATGAGATTGAACTGTTTGTAATTCCCCAAAAACATATCGTGTCTGTATTTTGTATACAGAAAACACTATACAAAGCAGCATGTTTGTAATTCATAGCGTTCGATAGATAACGCAATGAACGGGAATAATATAAATGTAATATTTCAAGCCACTGTGACTTTGATTTGTAGAACCGAAATAGTCGTATTTCCTGCCTCCAAAGCAACTGCGGTTACAATGTAGATACATAGACGATTAAATGTTTTCTGAAGATTTCGTAAACGGATTTGTATAGTTATATTTCCCTGCCAACAGAAAGTTTGTCCTGACCTCAAAATATTCGTCATCATTTGTTTCCGAATGTGCATGGTCGTAGGTCAATCCGTTCTCTTAATTGTGTCCGCAAACGAAATTGTTTTAGTACAATCTGATCATCTGATAGAATATTTAGAAGACTATTCTTCAAATATGCTTTCAATGAAGTTGCAGTAATATAAATGTGTTACCAACATCTCCAAACGCACATTTTCAGCATGAAACACGTGCAGTTTGATTAAACGGTCGGTCAGTTCCTCCTAATCAAAATATTCCAATAACACAATGTCTATTAATTCACTGTTTTTCCCTATAATTACAAAATTAATCCCTTCGTTGAGATGTATATCAATCAAACAATAATATGCGATCGTAAAACCATCAAGGCCATGTTTGGATTACATAACATATGTTACGTGCTACCTTCAAATTATAATGGAAGCAGTGTTTTATAGAAGCAATATGTTGTTTTGCTTTAATTATAATTACCTTATAATGATAGCTAGGACCGTAAGCCTTCCAACAATTCATTTTTTACAACAATATAGTCCTTTATTTGTGGACGAAAACGCATTTACACTGAGCGTTTTACAAACCTTGTCATTTGTTAGAGTTACCAGTTTACAGTCTCACATTGGGCGGGATGGGAAATAAATCTGGTTCACATTGGTCAAAAGCTCGTGTACGTTTAACTGATCTAGCCACATAACATTTTGTTTTCTGGTTCTTAAGCACCCAATATTTCTTAGCATCAACGACACTATAACTGAAAATACTAAATTCACTCGTCAACGCTTATTTGATCGGACAAGAACTGATGTACTCAAATTGATGCGGTCATATACATTCCAATATTGCTAATTCATATAATAGGCGTATTGCTTTACTTTGAACAATAAGACTTGCTGGGGTTTGAAGCAATTCATAAAGCAAACTGTAATAAATTAATGGGTACATACAAATTGCTCGACATGGGTTTCTACAATGTTGCGTTTACAATCACAACATTATCATTGTATAACATAACTTTGCTTCACGTGTTATGGCTATAGCCGGGCATCAAAAATGACATTGGTTTGGTGGAAGGTCTAAGGTCTACATATTTTCCGACACATGAACAATAACATATGCATATTTAATTATCTGTAGCAACGAATGGCTGCTGTTATTAAAGTAAACTGTCAACGTCTGCCAATAAGAAAACAATTTTAATTGTTGAATTCTTACCTAAAATAAAGCTTCTCCGAAGACGACGTTTCAAAAATGCCACTTATATCGTTGCCTGCTTGATAATTGTTATACAAATACATCTTCATAGACAATATGTCGTTTCGCGGCACGCATAGGCAATTTCCAAAATTTCGTTTCAGATGTTGAATCAAACACGCCCTTCTGCGCTTGCTGCAACACATTGCGTATTATATATAATGGCATGTGTTTACTTCCATAAGCAGCACGGTAATGACATACATCTTCTGAAAACTCTAAACCAAAAAGTACGTATGTATTGTTTTTTTGTCATCTTTGAGAATATCAACCATAAATACATCTCTTTCATACCATCACCAAGACCTTGACGGTAAAGAGAATCATTTTAACCAACTTTTGTGACCTTATTTAAAAATAATTTTCTTACAATGACTGATATGCGATCTTGGACGCTTGTAACAGTACCATTCATGCATATTAAAGCCGACAGTTGGCCGTTAGACACTGGGCCTTAGCATTGTCCTGTGGAAATTTCCGATTCCATAGTAATTTAACCACATACATACTAAAGGATTCAGGAAAAAATTTGATCGAAAACGATCAACACAGTTTTAATAATGCCAGTAATGAAATGATTGTTTTCCAATATTGTGTTTGAGCAGCAAATCAGTTGATATCTATACCACAATGCAACATTACTTTTGTTAACTTTTAACAGTTTGTATATTAACAGCACATTGAACTAGGAAGTGTAATCAAGTAATGCATTTCTATCCCTGCATTGTCCATGCAAATGCGCTGGCAATTAAAGAAACCTGAACATGGCCTTTACAGCCTAATACATTGACAGTATTTGCTAAATTAATTCGAAGGTTATGATTGTGTAGTGGTATTCGGTTTCGCATTATGCGCGTTAGAGGTAACGATGAAATCCCATACAAACATACATTGTGAGTTTTATGTAATTGTGGGCTATAAGTATCATGCTCTGTCGAATTCCCCGCAACACTTTTTCTGTTTTGACAATACTTTCGCGAGAATTCAAGCAATTCAAAGTGTTACTAAAAGTCACTAAAGTTACTAAATATGTTTATTAGTAATTTGCGGTAATTGTTTTAAGACACATATTGAACAGAACATATGAAAAAACAACACTTGTAACATAGATGGTCATATAACATATGGGGAAAACTACAAAAAGAGTAATACCATTGAACAAGTACTTTGTAACATATAAACGATCGAAATCAAAATGAAAGATATATAGAAGATCTATTATGTAGACAATATAGCATTTGGAATATAATAATATAGCTAAAGTGTGTTTTAAAATCCGTACACACAATCGTTCACATATGCTTAAATAGGATCAGTGCTTTCATTGTTATTTGCTTACACGTGTATGTGATTTGTTTGTATACATGATGGTAAAGGCATTTTAGTAAACAATTCGTTATTAATGAAAACGAAAACGGGTTTATAGTTATTTAAAAAGCCAAGAAAACGTAACGTTATCATAGATAAACTTTTAGCTTTAAAACTACGAATGAACATTGTTTTAAAGTGACTTAATACTTTTCAATATCGATACATGTCTATGAAAATCACTTTCCTCTAAGACAAAAGTATGTAATGTTTAAGTGCGTCACAGAGATATGTATTAACCTAATGATTATATTTATAGTAAGAGCATTATTGCATAGTCCTTATTGCAAATTTAATCAGAAATCGAAGTCTTGGTTTATTTATCTGCTTCTAAAATTGCCATCTTTAAACGTACTAAATGAACAGCTTTGCTAAATAAGTAATGATTTGTAACAAGACACGTTCTTTGCTATAAATGTGAAAATCACAACAACACATGCTTCTGTTACGCTGTTTTCTAAACAGCAAATACACTATCACGACTTCAATATATACACAAATATAGTTTGAAAGCCCTTATGAGATAAGGCGCTGTCGTTAAAAAGATGGTCAGACATTTGCATCTCTTGATGATGAAGCAGTTAACGGCAAGCTGGGTTGCATAAGTGAATTTATTTTCCGGCTTACTGCCAATAAACCGGAAACGAATTGCTCAATTGAGACAATTGGAAATATGCAAAGATACTAAGCAGACACTTTTTCCAACAAAGAAGCGAAATAAGCGTAACCAGGCAATGCGTGTTTTTTACGAACCGAATTTTACATGTTTTACTTCTCGTGTAAATTGTTCGTATTGCTCTTAATTTGAATCAAGTTGGTCATGGTTGCATTCGCTTGTTGGCGTTCGTAGATCATAACAAGTTGGTCAAAGATACTTCAAGGGTACACGCACATGGCAAATAGCGTCCATGTATGTATTCATGCATTAATGTATTTATTTTGCATGTATGTATGTATTTATGTATTTATGTTTTTATGTCTTTATGTTTTAAACTCGTTATGTATTTATGCATTAATGTATTTATCTTCGTATGTATTTGCTTAATTATTTATTTATTATTTATTTATTGATACATTTGTTAAATATACAATGTTAGTTATGTAATTATTAAAACATTAATTATTGCATAAACTTAAGGTTAATAACTTAAACTTCAACGTTTATTTTGCCTTAAGACATAAGATTGCAGTTTAAAAGTTTTAACTACCTTTGTCTCTAGTGTTCCCCTTAAAGTGATATTATGGGCATTTTTCACTGTTGAAATAAGCTGAAAAGAATTAACAGGTCAAAATAGTAAGTTAAAATGTGGTTACTGGCCAATTATCTACAACTCATATTCAACCAGTTGTTTATAAATATATATTTTGTATTATAAATTTTACGTGACCCACCCATAATATCACTTTATGAAAACATATATTGCAACGATATGGTGATAATAACAATCTTAGGATGTTTGATGCACTTGCACGTGATAACCGCGACATTGAGTTAAGTTAAATGTGTTGCTAGTGCTGT
Organism: Dreissena polymorpha; assembly: GCF_020536995.1. NCBI lineage: Eukaryota > Metazoa > Mollusca > Bivalvia > Myida > Dreissenidae > Dreissena > Dreissena polymorpha. The sequence continues at coordinate 76,758,157 of NC_068356.1, forward strand.
TGATATCGGTAGTTAATTACATGCCGATCAACGCTTTCTGTTGACAGTTTTAGCCCTCGCAATACGCCCGTCAAGAGAGTCTTACGTCTTAGGCAATTTATCGTCGAATACAGAGTGTCAGCTAGCAATATTGCAAGGTTTTACATTAATGTTGTAGAATACTATACGTTAAGTGAATTGCATGGAAAAACCAGTATCACAACGCATAAGCTCCATACCATACACTAATATACAATGTAAGTCGATTTTGTACTATGTTCTACATGCTCTAAATCAAAATATACACTACTTTGGAGCTATTAAAACAACTTTGTTTTATTATGTATTGATATTTCCTCAATTTATTAAATAAAAGAATATATATATATATATATATTATTTCATCCATACAACACAAAACAATATGATCACAGTATCTTCGTTACAAACAAGTGATCACCTGTTAACGATTCTGATAAAGTGAAGTCCCCTTTAGGTATGTTGGCTGTCCTGTTATCTAAATCGAAGGCATGTTAGCAACGCTCATTGTTACTCGCAGCTTTATTTAGATATGCTATGGTGATGCAATGAACGTTAACGACCCATCTGTCGCAGTCATGTAAACATGAGTATTGTTTACGTCTTTGAAGTGCTCATGGATCCGTAGAATAGTCAATGGAATTGAAAATAATGAAAAAATAGGTTAAATACCATGCTTGATTTTCAAAAATGATACAACTGCGGCAGTCATTATCCTGAAAATTTAATTAACAAGATACACATGAATTTTGGCAAGATACATTGACATCATTTTTTGAACTTTGTTAAAATAAGAACCATTTAAACACCAGCTTATTCTTTAAAATCCACTATTCTTTAACACAGAGATAACCATTGGTAGCAAAAGAGTGTTTTCCACCCACATCATGGTTCAACAAAAGCGTTCATTTTGTTGGGAGTTTGATGCAGAACACTGAATCTCGAACCTTTTACAGTTATGAAGATAACTATTTATTTGACCTAGGACTAATGAAAGCAGTGAAAGGCTACCTGAAACTCAGAGGCTCGTATTACACAAGGTTTATCAAACCGTTTATCCCCACTAGCATACGGCGCATCTTTGAAAACAAAAAAAGGTACAAAACCTTTGTATGAAATAATTTGAACAAGTCGTCGCCAGTGTGTATAGAAAAATGGTTTAACATTTTTAATTATAATATTGGAACAAAGAAATTGCGATATATATTTGATATGCCTTTCGTATTAGATAGTTTAACCACATTATAAAACCATGGACTGATACATAAAACAATGCCACATTGTAGTTCAATTATTCACTATGATAGTAGATTGCAGCATAATCCCACATGAAACATTTTGCAAAGATCGGTATATATCCACGCAAACTAATATAGTGTATTTTTGCTTCGGTTTCATAATATATTATAATTAACACATAACACAATAAAAAGAAAGAGAATTCAACGTTATTATCTTAAATTGGGTGTTTTAGCAATACAGGTATTTACACGAAAAAATATCCCAGATGTTGACATTTCGTTGCTGACATACGAGGTGTCAAATTGGAATGGTGGGTGCATGTTCTTCAAGATATTTAATATATTACACATCAATGTTGAAAAGCATTGAATGCGTAGACATTGAAATATAGTATTTAAAAGCTAGCAAGATAGAAACGTTTATTGTATATGTTTGCTAACTACTCGACCTAAATGTTTATTAAACTTCTATAAATAAAGCATGATGTAGCGTTTACAAAAGTTACGGTTTATGCAATTCAAAAGAAGTCGTATTATGTATAAGGCATGCACAACAAAAACTATATTTCACTGAAATAATATAAATTGCATACCCCACTATGTATTCTAAGTTGGGAATGCCGACTTAATGTGCTGCGATATGGGCGTTACGCAATTCACTCCGTCTTTACACGATCCATAATAGAGATGAAACAATTATAGCAAGTTCAACAATATACAATTATCAACTGTGTCTTGTTTACTACCTAAAATTGACAACCCTGTTATCTTTTGCTTGGTTTAGATATTCGCTTCTGATTGTGTTCGAGGTATAAATCAAGTGTTTAGCATTCTTGATCATATATGATCATGAGCATGTGTCTTATGTCATTTTACATTGCAACACTTACATGCGTGCACACGACAGTAGCTTATTCAACATCAATCTCTCAAATATAATGAAATCAACAAATAATGAAACGTGTCTTTACAAATGGAAGATTTTAATACCAATTACATCATATATTTCATATGCAACAGATTAACTGTTTGATAACTTTGATATATACTAGCTCACATCAAAGTATATTAAACAAGCCTATGTTTGATTTTCATAACACTTGTAACGTTCTGCCTTCCAGTTTTAATGGCAGCAGTGTATTATAGAAGCAATATGGTGTTTTTTAATTATAGTTACCTCATAGCGATAATGAGGACCGTTAGACTTAAAACAGTTGATATTATATTAAATTTAAAGTTTCAGTTTCCGACAATTCATTTTTTACAAGAAGATATTCCGCAATCTGTGGACGAAAACGCATTTACACGGAGAAACAAATCTTGGTATTACTTAGAGTTACCAGTATACAGCCTCACATGGGGAGGGATGGGAAATGAATCTGGTCCACGTTTGTCAAATGCTCGTTAACGTTTAACTGATCGAGCCAGATAACATTTTGTTTTCCGATTATTAAGCACCCAATACTTCTAAGCATCAACGACACAATAACTGAAAATACTAACTTCGATCTTTAACGCTTCTTTGATCGGGAAAGGACTGATGTATTCAAATTAAGACGATAGTATACTGTGATACATTCCGATATTTCTACTTCCAGTTCAATAGGCGTATTGCTTCACTTTGAACAATAATACTTGCTGGGGTTTGGAGCATTTCAAGCACACAGCAAACTGTCAAAAATTAATGGGTGCATACCAGTTGATCGACATGGGTTTCTAAAGTGTTGCATTTACTAACACAACGTAGACATGTCATAGCATAACTTTGCTACACGTGTAATGGCTAAAGCTGGGCATTAGAAATGACATTAAAAATCTCATTTCTACATATTTTCCGACTCATAAACCATTACACATGCATAATAAATAATCCGTATCAACGAATGGCTGCTGTAATTAAATTATTCTGTTTTTTTATGAAGACATAGTCTGTCAATAAGAACACAATTTTGATTGTTGAATCCTTATGCTGCGTTTACACCATGTTCCCGGCGACCACGGCAGTCCCGTTTGTCCGAAACGTATCGCGCCGTGTGGCTTTTGCAATTTTTGACCTTTAATCCAAGGTTTGGTAGGTTGAGCTAAGTTTCCTGACGGTTTATCAAGGTATCCGGGACGTGCCGTCGAAGCGAAAACGCGGCACTTCGACGATGCGCTAAGTTTCCATCCACGGTCTGCCACGGACGTATAAATGTTGCTTCAAGGTTTGATGCGCTCTGTTAAGTTCCCGCACGTTTCTTGCGTTTGTCATGTAGGTCTTATACGTTGTACACGTTTGTTATTCATTTGTCACGTTCTGTCAAGGTACCGTGCGGATCAAACATGGACATCCGAGAGGTTTCGGGCACGATTGTGCTCCCTGTATAAAAGAAAACTCAAGCAACAGTATTTATTATAACAAAATAATTCCAGTGACATGGATGTGAACGACGATGATGATTTTGTGTTTGCCTGCTTATTTGCAGCATTAATAAAATCTTTGCGTTGTAAAGAGCTGAAAGAAGCAAAAAAGTCCGGGAAAAGACGAAAATGGAGGCCAAGGTCCCTGTGGATTCGTCCATGGCTATCGGAAGCTAGAAGGCAGCAGCAAGGGCACTTTGATGCATTTCTTACCAGGGAACTCCGCAACGAAGATATCAACACCTATCAGAATTATCTGAGGATGCCCCCAGAACTATTCGACGAGATCCTTGAACGGATATCTCGAGTCATCTCAAGACAAGATACGAAGTATCGCTCCTCCCTTACACCTGGATTGAAACTGGCACTGACTCTGAGGCATTTGGTGGAAGGCAAGTACTTTCAGGTTGTTCCTCCACTTGAACGTCGTTTGCAGCGCGGGGGTAGCCTTTGTTCGGCGCTTTCTTGGTGGCATGTTTGCTCATCGAGTGTCAGACTGAAATGAAAGTTTCCTGAAAAGCACGGCTTTTATATACTCAGCTTCAGACCGCGCGAATCGTGTCAGACCGTACAACAACTCAACTGGTCGTAACGCATCTGCCTGCAAAACACAATACACCGTAACGGGTCGGATTAAACACGTAGCAAAACGGCTATCAATTATCCTAGCTTGCCGTGGTTATCTTGACAAAGCGTAACAAAACGTACCACAACGTGATAGAAACTTAACATGTCGGGGAATGAAAAGGATTCCCGTCAGAGTACGGACACTTTTCGGGTTTTGTTACGGCCTGCTACGTATTGTCAAGTTGTGTTGCGTTTAACAAGTTCTATCACGTTTCTCATTTCCGCCGTGACTGCCGTGGCAAATTTTTTGACAGTTTAAAATTTTGGCACAGCAACCTCGGCAACCCCGTTGTGTCACGGATGACTATTCCGTTCCCCTACGTTGCCTCACGTTCATCCCGTTTCCTCCATGGTGGCCCGAAACGTGATTGCCGTGGTCGCCGGGAACATGGTGTAAACGCAGCATTACCTAAAATAAAGCGTCTCAGAAGACGACATTTCAAAAATGCCACTTATATGATGATGTGCTAGATAATTGCTATAAAAATACATCTTCATAGACAATATGTCGTTTCGAGGCACGCATAGGTTATTTCCAAAATTGCTTTTCCGATGTTAAATTAAACACGCCCGTTCGCGATAGCTGCAACAAATAGCGTATTATGTATAATGGCATGTGCTCACTTTCATTTGCAGTACGGAAATGACATTTCAAGAATCTTCTGAAAACTCTTAACCAAAAAGACGTATGTATTGATTTGTTTGGTCGTCATGGAGAAGATCAACCATAAATACATCTCTACACACCTTTCATCAAGACCTTTACGTTTAATGGTATCATAATACAAGTGACCCTAGTGTCCTAATTTTAAATTATTTCCCTTACAATGACCAATATTGAACGTTTGTAGCCGTACCATTCATGCTTATTAAAGCCGGCAATTGGCCGTTAGCAACTGGGTCATAGCATAGTGCTGTGGCAAAATTCCGATTCAATGATAATTTAACCATAAAGAGAGTAACAGATTCAGGAAAAAATAATATCGAAAATGATGAAACAACAAAGAGCTTGAAAAAAACACTAAAATAATGCCACTTATAAAATGATATATTCTCATATTTTTTTTGAGCAGAAAATCACGGATGCAACGTTAATAGTATTAATTCCTACACAATTTGTATATTAACAATACATTGAAGTGTAATCAAGTATTGCATTTTCAATCTATGCATTGCCATGTAAATGTGCTGGTAATTAAAGAAAATCCGAATATTGTCTTAAGAACCTAATACATAAACAGTCTGTGCTAAACTAATTCGAAGGTAAAGATTGTGTACTTGTATTTGTTTTTTGGTAATTTGCGCGTTAGAGGTAACGTTGAAATCCCATACAAACATGCATTGTGAGCTTTGGTTTAAACAATATTTATTTGGCTATTCATATACAGCATGTAAGCAATATAATACAATACAAACATACTAACAACTTTCTGCGAAATATGCTTAGCAAAAGTACTGCGAAGTGTAAATTGACAGAATTGAGAAAAAAGCTCGAAGCTTATGCTAAGTCTCTCTGCTGTCCTTTGGAGGTGCTGCTGATAAGGCGTAAACAATTGAGCATATAGCTACAATGAACAGAATGTCGAAACAATGAATAGCGAATAATGTAAGTATAAATTAATATACAGTATCGAACTGAAAAAGGGATAGTGAATTAATACAAAAACGTAAGATGATGTGGATAGTGAGAGAATGATATTACGTTTGTATACATCAGCATTATTAATGGGTAATAAAGGATGAGTTAAAAGTGACAGAGTTATCGCGACTTGAGAAAGTTCGATAATAAAAGAAACAGTTGCGGGGCCGGGCATCGTTATCAGGAACAGGTCTGTTCTTGAAATGGGGCTATGTTAAAATCTATGACTATCTCGGATGAAAGACTGAACATGTTTGAAGATTCGTGAATTGTCTTCGTATGATCCGTCTTTGACACCAAAGAGAAGTAGTTGTAAGGTTATGGGTTGAAAACTGGAAATATTGTCAAATAGAATTGCTCTTTTTTCATTGTAAATTGGGCAAGTGCAGAAAAAGTGATAAGTGTCTTCGATCTTCCCACATTGACAATATGGATTTTCCTAGATGTTTTTCGAGTACAAATGTTCATTAAAGTTACTGCAATGCATTCGCAGACGTGCGTGAAGGACATTCATCGTCCGCTCTCCATCGTAGTAATGCATGGGGGTTTTTTGTTTGTCTTTGTTTAGATTTGCTTTGAAGGTAGAAAGAGACGGAGAAGATCTAACAGATTCAGGTAGGGCGTTCCATAGGTTTATTGTTGATGGTAAGAACGATCGTGAAAAAAGCTGTGATTTACAGTGAATGCTGCGTATATTGTCGGAATTACGAAGTCGATATGCCGTTGTATCACCCACACCTGAGGGGATAAGTGCAGACAAATATGGAGGTGATAGAGAATTATACATCTTGTAGAAAAGAGTCAGCTTATGTTTAGTTCTCCTATGTTTTAAGGGTTCACGAGCCGTTTCATTGTACTAATTCTGCAGTGATGTTAGACGTGTTCCCCACTAATTATTCTTGCTGCTTCCTATTGAATATTTTCAAGCTCAATTTCATCCTGTGCAGAAATATTATCCTAGACTACATCAGCGTATTCAAGAATTGGTCTTATGAATGTCGTATATATAGCAAGAAGGGACTTTCTATCGAGGGTAAACTTAAAAGATCTCATTAGATTTATTCTCTGCCATGCTTTATTCTTAATGGCTTCAATGTGTTCATGCCAGGAGCATGAGTTAGAAAAGTTCAAGTCTAGGTGTTTATGAGACGAAACCTCATTAATTGTGCAGTCGTTAAGGAAAAGAGGGGGGTTGATCGGGCGGTTGATTCTTCTTGATATTACTAATGATTCGGTTTTAGATGGATTAAAAGTAACCAACCACTTATCGGCTCAGGAATGGATTTTTACAAGATCAGCGTTGAGTAGAGCGGCTGCATCAACCGGATTGTCGACAATTATATAAAGCGTAGTATCGTCTTCAAAAAGACGAACTGGACAGTGAATATCTCGCACAACATCGTTAATGTATACAAGAAAAAGGAGAGGCCCTAACATGGACCCCTGGGGAACACTAGCGATGATAGGCAGTGAGTCCGATTTACACCCGGAAATTACAACACACTGTCTTCTGTCATTAAGATAGTCCTGAAACCAAGATTAAAGATTGCCCGAGATACCACAGAGTCTTATCTTATGAATTAGCCCTGCGTGCCATACTCTATCAAAAGCCTTATGTGAGCTTTATGTAATAGTTAGCTATTACTATCATTCTCTGTCGAAATTACGCAACACTATTTCTGTTTTGACAATACTCACGAGAGAATTCAAGCAATTCAATGTGTTATTAAAAGTAGACTGTTTGACAAATTTGTTAAGGTAAATATGTTAGATTTGCATTTGCGAATTATAGGTAATATTAAATGTGGTTTTCTGTATCAGCATCGTAACAAATGAATAAAATAAAGATTAAATTACGTCTTTATGTCATCTGCGGTAATTGTTTTAAAAAACATATTAAACAGAAACTATGGAAAAAAACTAGTTTATAGATGGACCTATAACATGTTGCGATAACTGCTTAAATAATAATATTGAACAAGCAATTGTTAAAACATTAACGAACATAATTATATCAAAATTAACGATATATAAACGATATACTATTTAGACAATATAGCATTTTGGAATATAATAATATTGCTTAAGTGTGTTTTGGAATCGGTACACACAATCGTTCAACTTTTCTCAGTGTTTCCATTGTAATTTGCTAACACGTGTATTTTTTTTGTACAAATGATAATTGCATATCAATTAAACAATTCGTTATTGTTGAAAAAAACGAAGACTGGTTAAGAGTAATTCAAAACTAAGCCAAGAAAACGTTATCGTAATGTATAAGCTTTTAGCTTTAAACTAAAAAATCAACACGAATATCAGGTGATTTAATACTTGTCTCTATCAATTCAGGTCTATGAAAATCACATTCCTCTAAGACAAGTAATGTAATATTAAGACGCGTCACCGAGATATGTGTTTACCTTATTATAGTTTAAGTAAGAGAATTATTTTATAGTCCTTAGTGTAAATTTAATCAGAAATCTTAGTGTTGTTATTGTATCTGCTTCTAAAATTGCCATCCTTATATGTACTAAACAAAAAGCTTTGCTAAATATGAAATGACTTGTAACAAGAAAAGTTCTTTGATATAAATATGAAAATCACAACAACACATGCTTCTTTCACGCGGTTTTCTTAACAGCAGATACACTATCACGACTTCAATATATACAGAGATATAGTTTGAAAGACCATACGAGATAAAGCGCTGTCGTTAAAGAGACGGTAATACATTTGCATCTCTTGATGATGAAGCAGTTAACGGCAGGCTGGGTTGCATAAGTGAATTAATTTTCCGGCTTACTGCCAATAAACCGGGAACGAATTGCTCAATTGAGACAATAGGAAATATGCGAAGATACTAAGCAGACACTTTTTTCTAAAAAAGAAGCGACAGAAGCCAAAACAGGCAATGCGTGTTGTTTTACGAACCAATTTTCACATCTTTTATTTCTGGTCCAGTTTATCTGTTCATTGTAATTCATATAATACTTGCAATACATGCCTCTTTTTTATTGTTATCAGATGTCTGGATAGTACACACAGTTTATGGTAATATTAAAAAAAAAAAACTATTATGCTCTACACAAACATTCTCTTAAAGAATTAGTAACTCGACCTGGTCGATAGTGCAGTTACAGGAACCTTGAATGCGATTGTAGTATTTCTGTTTCCTCACACATATCATAACTACAACAATACTTTGCGAATCTAAAACATTTAATTTTTAATTTTGTCAAATCTAGAAAAGGTCGTTTTACTGAGAACTATGTTCAGATTCTCATCGTGCCAAAGGAACGTGTTCTGCGCATTCAATATATAGAAAACATAAACTTTAAACTAAACAGGAATCAAAACTTAAACTTTTTAAGTTAAATGCAATTTTTTTTGTAATTTCATTGCAAAAAAAAAAATACCAAAAGACTGCAGCATTGGTTTATTAGTCAACACGTGAAGTTCTCTTAAATGAAAGTGCCATAAACACTATCTTTAAGTTTGTGTTAACATACAACGCGCTTGATATATTAACTATAATGTAATGACACCATATTTGATTTTTAATCATTTATACAAATGTTTACATTGCTACGAACATGATATTCATCGCATTTGCCTGAATTTTATTTAATATTTATACTTAAAAGTTAAATTATTAATGAAACACGAAAACCCTGTACATCTGGTGGAATATGACCAATCTAGGACTGAACGATAAAGATAATAAGCTGGTACAAAGTTACGTCATAAATCAGAATACACTCACCTTCCAAATAAAACCCGCTCACCTTTTAAATGTTACACATTTGTGTTTTGGCGCCTTGTGAAAATCGTGTTGTAGTAACTTGTGAAAGTGAGAATAATACATGTATATTCTCACCGAAGTAGTTCACTATATCAGGATGTGTGTATAACGATTGTTACAAGAGGCACAAATGTACCAAATGTAATCCCACATATGATACAGTATTTTGACCTAATGCAATCCAATTACTTTAAGTAAGGTACGCTTTCACATTTGTAAATACATAAAACAATACATTTGATTCAACACAAACACACACAAAGTGCACGAACAACTTTAACTAAAACAACAGCAGCGTTTAAACAAATGTATTGTGGCGTTACAGAAAACACCAATATGAAGGTAAGGCGATAGTCGAACAATATTTTGATTTAATTAAACTGTAAATCGACTGTGTAAATAGTAGCACTATTGACTACGTTCGATTATTGTACCTGAAGTTTATTAAAATCAATCGTCGGGTAGATAACACGATCCGTTATTTCTGTGTTTTAAAGACGTTTGTTGACATAACTGTTAACATTTACAAGTCACACAGTTTATTGTGTCTGTATGTGATATATAGCGTTGAGTTCTCTGTCCAAAACAGATTACAGTGTACTTAATATTCGACGTGTCGTATTTTGTCCCATTACGATGTGTGCATTTTATGATCGCCTGTATCGTTTGATTGTATACAAAGTGTTTAACCACACGTGTGTTGTGTTTGCATTTATATCACAATGCACTCACCTTAAATTGTTTTACCAAACAAAAATTGAACATTTAACATTTAACATTAAAGGGGAAAATTGACTAAAGTGTATCCTAATTATATAAATTTACGAAAAACAACGGCAAAGTCTCTCCTTTCCTGTAGAAATTGTGTTATTGACGAAATCGTATAGAAGGAAATGTATATAACCATAAACAGTTGTGTTTTATTACGCCTCTATAAGGATTCGAACTTTCGCCCTGTAAAGCGGTAAAATTCATTCATGACGATTTGACTTCTGTGAATGGAATTGTTCTTTAATTGCAAATGGTCAACGTCTTCTTATTATAGAATAATCTAAATATTGAAGTTGGCAGATAAACTGCATTGATCCCAAGTTGCACAAGGGCCTAGTACCACGAGCATATGTAAGTCGATATTTTGACTCAACTTTGAGATTTTGCTCAATTGTTGAGATGAGTTTAAACACCTTGCTCAAATTGGTGATCACGAAACGTTTTTGAGTACTGAGTCTAACTCATCTTTGAGTTTGAGCACAACTATTTGAGCAAGCGTTCAACCTGTCTCAAGTTGTAAAGCAGTACTCAAACATGGCCGCTTTTGATGAACGCATTCAACGTTTACGAGGACATTAGCCGTTTTAACGCGTTTTTGAGGTAAGCAGCAATCCTTAAGAAAAAGTAAGCGATATATATCGATTTCACCCGGAAACTATTAATATATTTCATTGTTGGATTGCTGATTTATGAATTGGACGCACCGACTCGTCGTTCATTGCCGATGCAATATTTGCTGTCAGTTTTGATGGTAAATAGGGCAAAGAAACCTTTGTTTGACACCTTTATCATTGCTAAATTGCATTGATTTTCAAATGGCAAATACGTAGAATTTAACCCCAAAACGTATAGAGTATTTCCCCTTTGTTGACATAGCATTTGACAACACGTGCCTTGGCTTTAGCATAACATTTTAACGATGAATGTTTTAATACTGTATAAATGAAATCTTACGATAATAAGTAAGTTTTATCTAAAATTCTAGTGTTTCTTAATACATTATTTATGTTTACTCATACTATGCTAGCGTGTATTTATCGATGTAAATAAATGAAGACTGATTTACCCCACCCGCTTATGACTGTTGAACATGTAATACTTCAGGTTACAGTATACTAAATTATTTTGGTGTTCAATGCTATACCCTCTAAAAAAAAATCGCCATTTATTTGAAGACACAATTCTCTTTATGGGCACTTGCCATGACTTTATTATTGGACATGTCTGTGTGCATGTGGTAAGGAAAACACTGCTGCTTACTAGAAATTCACTGTTTTGCTTTAGGTTGGAGACAATATAGTACCAGAAAGACCGTTTACCAAAAGGCGTTGGCGGGAAACCTTCATCAACTTGAGATATAAAACCGGTAAAAAGATGGCCATAAAACAGTGACCGTTGATTCGCGTGTAGTTCTTTTTTACATACCACATGATCTATACTTTTTATTGTTTAAATCAATTCGTCTTGGAATGCTCTTTAAGAAAAGGTATGGTTATGGGGGTCTCTATGCGCAAAAGTTTGACTTTATTTTTTGTTGAAGTTATTGCTTTTACATTGAATTTGCTAAGGAAATCTTTAAGTATATTGTGACCTTCAACAAGTTTTAATTGAACAAAACTTAACTACGATATTCAGGCCTCGATACTAACGGTGGTCCGGGAACCCGAGGCCCCCAGATTTAAGATCTTTACCTAGGCTTATACTAAAAGATTTCGAATAGACTTCCATGTTAGAGCTTTAATATTTAGATTTTTTTTGTTGTATAAACAAAATTGGGTTAATGTCCATTTTATTATATTTATTATGCCCACCTACGAAGAAGAGGGGGAATATTGTTTTGCACATGTCGGTCCGTCCGTCCGTATGTCCGTCCGTCCACCAGATTGTTTCCGGATGATAACTCAAGAACGCTTATGCCTAGGATCATGAAACTTCATAGGTACATTGATCATGACTCGCAGATGACCCCTATTGATTTTCAGGTCAAATTTCAAGGTCACAATGACCCAAAATAGTAAAATGGTTTCCGGATGATAACTCAAGAACGCTTATGCCTAGGTCGTAGAATCATGAAACTTCATAGGTACATTGATCATGACTCGCAGATTGCCCCTATTGATTTTCAGGTCACTAGGTCAAATTTCAAGGTCACGGTGACCCAAAATAGTAAAATGGTTTCCGGATGATAACTCAAGAACGCTTATGCCTAGGATAATGAAACTTCATAGGTACATTGATCATGACTCGCAGATGACCCCTATTGACTTCAGGTCACTGGGTCAAAGGTCAAGGTCGCGGTGACTTGACACAGTAAAATGGTTTCCAAATGATAACTCAAGAAAGCTTACGCCTAGGATCCTGAAACTTCATAGGTACATTGATCATGACTCGCAGCTGACCCCTATTGATTTTCAGGTCACTAGGTCAAAGGTCAAGGTCACAGGGCCAAAAAACGTATTGACACAATGGTTGCCACTACAACTGACAGCCCATATGGGGGGCATGCATGTTTTACAAACAGCCCTTGTCTTATTTCCAATTGTTATACTAAGTTGAATAAAAATTTATTGATATTTTCAGATTTCCACAAGAACCAGCTTTTATGCTTTTGAAGCAGAAATGTTGGCTGCCAAATGTAGTTGGAGCAGTAGACAAGACTGTAAATCTTATTATAAAACCAGCTGAATCTGAAGAAACTGATGTGTGCATGAAAGGGTTTATTAACATTACTGAGCGGCTGTCATTGATGCCAACATGAGGTAAATGTAAATGCAATTTTATGATTCATCACCTTAAAATCAAATTTGATAATAAAGCTGAGGAATACCATAACAGATTGAACTATCGTGTTGCTTATTATCTTTTACATAAATTAATGATTATTGTATGTACATGCAATAATAACATTAACTACCAATAATTGACACCATGAGCACTGTGTAATCAAGCTGTTTTTCTTTAATGCTTAAGCAAATGTAGCTATCAGTTATATCTTGAAAAATTGTCTTAAGTAACACATTAACTCTTCTTTATGGTTCATTGATGCTGTGTAAAGATTGCCAAATGCTACATATGATGCTTCGGTGTTTGATAGCAGTGGCTTTAAGATAACGTGTTGCATTAATTCACAAAATAGATTAATTGACAGCAATATCTGAACATTTTATTTGAACTCTTAGATATACTTTTTGCTTGTCCTCTTTTTATGAAAGTAATAATTGTTCCAGTGTATTTAAATGGTATTGTGCATAAATAGCTAATACATACACAAATAACGTGTTTCATAGGCTATTGACAATTTTTTAAAATGAACATACAGAATAACTTTATATTGACATCAAAGAAACCTCAGTGGAAACAGCATGATTTAGTCAATTAAAATGTAGAAAATTGTTGATGATTTTTCAAGAAGGAGGGCAATCTTTTGGACTAAGTGCTATGAAAGACTTGTGATATTTGTTTAGATGCCTGCATTGCACTGGTGGATGCCTGACTTTCCAAGCCAAACGAGTGATGTGGAACATCAACAATTTGCATGCGCCTGCTCAACCTGTGCTTGGAATTATTCATTCCGCTGATAGAGGTAGAAGTTTCGGACATGATGGATCCTGCGGTTACAAACAACGCACCAGTAAAAGAGAGCAGCAGTCAATAAGAGGCAGCAGCCGATCGAACTGTTCAGTTGAAACTGTCGTAAAGTAATTTTTATATATAGGATCTGGCACGAGTTGCCATATCATACCATATTTTATTAAACTCGTCCAGGAATTGTGTTAGTAAGCTCGCCTTTTATGAAATGCCAACATGGGTCATATCTTTTTTATCACATGTTTTTAAATGAGCAAATAAATATTTTTGCAAACATAATGATAAATCCCACATGTTGTTTACATTTCGTGACGTCGTTTGATGTTGCAACGGCATTTCAGCAAAATAACAAAATGCGATTGGTCAATCAAACGAAATATAAGCCAATGAAAACGCTTAAAAAGTATATAACACATGTGTAAGATAAAAATATTTGTAATGGTTATATTCCATGGGGAACAGGTTATGGCATGTGATAAAAATATTTAAAGTGATATATTGCCGTAATATTTTATTATTTTCTCCAAATAGGAAGAGCTATACTACAGGCAAACAATTGAGTTAAGTGATCTTGATATTAAAATGTGTACACCAGGCATGGCATTACAACACCCATCATTCCCAAGAACATGACTAAAATGTAACACAAAATATACTAAAATGTATCCATAAGAAACATAGGCTACATAATTGCAAACCACACATTTCTTATTACATTCTGACTCTTTCAGTCATATATTGTCATTACAAATTTGTACTGGGTAATTTTGGGATTTCGTACATTGTAAATTTTAATTAATGAGTGATCAAAGAATTCAAAACTTTTTAGAGTGGAGCAGTCTTTGATTTAATTACAGTATTTTCAATTAACACGTGTGAATAAAAATCTCTTACGGATCAAAATTTGACAATTTTTTTGACGAATTAAAGCTTTGTCAACTGTTAATTTTATTTAAGTTTCCAGCTGAAATAATAATTTAATGCCGTCAAAAACAGTTGTCAATAAACTGGTCTAAACAGGGACATGTATCGATAATTGTTAATGTTGTTCTTCGCAATAAGTTATCCATTTTCTGTGTTCTATATTGACCTACAAGTATTAACCACAGACTAGTTACAGACCTGCTTAATTAAATTCATATTTCCATTAGATTTTTATTATTTTTATGCTCCCCCAAAAATTTGTTTGGGGGGGGGGGGGGAGCATATAGTCGCCTCTTCGTCCGTTCGTTCGTGTGTCCGTCCGTGCACAATTTTTGTCCGGGCTATTTCTCAGCAGCTAATGACCGGAATTCAATGAAACTTTATGGGAAGCTTCGCTACCAAGTGGAGATATGCTTATTATCAGCCGGTTCTGGTCGGATGATTTTTAACAGAGTTATGGCCCTTTGAAATTTTCTATTAACTGTTCATATAGTGCAATTCTTGTCCGGGCTATTTCTTCCCAACTACTGGCTGGAATACAATGAAGTTTTAGGGGAAGCTTAACTACCTTGAGGAGATGCACATGTTTTTTGTGGGTTCTGGTTAGATGATTTATTTAGAGAGTTATGGCCGTTTGAAATTTTTAAGTTGCTAAACCATCCATCGTATTATTGTGTCCAAAGTTATGCCCCTCAAGACGTTTCCTATTATCTGAATATATAGTGCAATATTGTGACAAAAAAATCCTTGGGGAGCATCACCTGTTCCCCGACGGTTTCTTGTTTTAAATAAAAACTATTAAACTAAAGTTGTAAACAACATCGATTAAACTGAGATGTGACGAATATGCAGGGTTTTTCCAGCAACCATATAATTTAAAGTGCGTTAAGTTGGTTTAAACTGGGTTTATCTTTTACAAGTTTAAAGCATGTGATTGGTTACAAGTGCATAAATTACTTATTACAAACGTGCAGTTTGACAGAACACTTATAAAAGTACCACTTTGTCTGAGCATGTATTTATGTTTGCATTTTAAATGCATTAATATTTCTTGGAGGCATTTCAGCATTTTTATCTCTAGATGTATATCACATGTTAAACACATTAAATGATTAGCTTGAAAAAACAATAATTTGCACACATACTAGCTTATTACCTTCGCAAATTTGCCTGGATACTGTAGATTTCTATGTTTCAGCTCGCATCGTATTGCCGTTTTCAAGAGCCCGTTTAGCTAACGTTCAGCTCATAGTAATGGTTTATTATTTTTTCAAACAGACAGAGCTTTCAGACCTATGCATTTTCACTCTCGTAGACGAAAAGAAAACTGACACTATTTCCCGTTAAAGTGTTATAAATCAATCTCCTTTTGAAGAACGTCGCTTACATCTTTAACAAATAATAAATATTTGAGTTGAGTCGGAAAGTTGAGTCGGTCTCAACTGAGATGAGTTTTGAGTTCGTTTGTGAGATACACATCATACTCAATTCTCAGGTGAGTGGGAACTCAAATCTCATCTGCTGAGTTGAGTTTAAAACCTGAGAACGTTCGTGATACTAGGCCAAGGTCAGTGATAAGAACAAGATTTTTTTTAAATTTACGCAATTATAGACTGTTTTCACCAAGTGAATTGCCAATGGGTCATTTTCAAGAAAAAAAACTTCGGATGATTACCTCTATAGTACAATGTGTGTTGATTTTGTTATATATAACACACTTATATAATATTAGTAACATACTACGAAATATATGTTCCGCCTTTGGTTTCAGAGTTGTCTCTTATAAGCATATCAAAGTTTCCATTTTGCAAACCTGTTTGCTGATTACTGCTTTATTACCTCAGGGTATGTAGATGTACTGGAATGACTGCGTCGGCGCCATAAAAGTTTAGTAAACAGCATTTTTGTTTTAAACAATGCACTTGTTGAGGCACTTTTTGCTGCAAATGTTACCTGTTTAACCTACTTGGTTGTTGTTATCGGCAACGTACACAAGTTAAGGCAATCTTAAATAGTGTTATACTCCAACGAATTAATAAGATACGAAACTTTGAAAACTTCTTCGGGTAAAGGTTTACCCGTTGTTTGTTATGTTCCTCAGTAAGGTTTATTATAGCACTTACAAATTACAATTATTAATGTATTTATTTTGTTTTCCATCGATACATATTACATATCAATGAACAAATAATTTAATGGCGTGTGTAACCGATGGCTGTGAAGCTTC
This sequence comes from Dreissena polymorpha, assembly GCF_020536995.1. NCBI lineage: Eukaryota > Metazoa > Mollusca > Bivalvia > Myida > Dreissenidae > Dreissena > Dreissena polymorpha. The sequence goes on from NC_068356.1 coordinate 76,775,394, forward strand.
GGGCTTCTTTTTATCAACTAAAGTGCATTAACAGTTCGTTTTTTATTATTTAAGACGAATTAATAAAATACATGTTGTGTTTTAACATACAGATTGCTTATATATATGTCAATTTACTTCAACAACGAACACATATTAACTGTGCAAACCGTTCCCCGTGTGTTGACTGAGGTTAAAATAATATTATAAATAAATAAATATATATACAAATAGAAATATTCTTGCCCCAATATGCCCTAAGCCAATTGATCGATGATATAAATGCCCAACTCATAATTTAAAAAGGAAGCCATGAGTTTTTTATATAATTAAAACAATAGTGTTTTTGTTTTCTTTTATATACATGGTTTAAACGTGTCCATTAAAATGTTTATCCGAACATTGCCATTAATTTTCATGACATGTCACCCGCCTGCATCCGTTTTTGTCTGCACACTCTAAAATATCTCTATACAGATTTTAATATCTGCTGTTGTTTTATTTTTCGGATGAGGTGGTGGAGATATTCGTTTGTGAATTTACATGTTTACACCCATGTCGTAACTAGACAAGAACATATGGTATTTGGCATACTTTGTTCAGAAGGATGTTATCTGTTCTACTGTATATCGATTTGTGTTTATATGTTTTCATTTAGGTTTAATATCGGCTGTTAATTGCAAGGCAATCATCGCATTATGATTACATCTTGACACATTATTATCTCCATTTTAAGTTCACAGGTAACTGTTTATGTGTTGTTCTTATAATCGATTCAGGCTGAGCCTACCATATGTTATGACGCATAGACGTTACTGAGTAGGAGAGGCTCAATGTTTATGATACAATTATGGGCTCGATTTTTACCAGCTATCGCAGATAAATTGCCATAAGTATTTGACGCACATCGGCTACATGTAATTGCTGCAAAACGCCGATATTGAAATATAAAGATACCGGTGCAAAGGCGAATAGCTATTGTATTGATAAAAAGCTGATGGTGACTTAGGATAACAGAATACGAACATTTATAATTGGCCAGGAAACACGTTTGTATAGTGGTCCGTTCGAGGGCTTACACTAAAGCTATTATAATTTTGTTTTTCGGTTCAATGTGATGGTACTGGTTTTGTATTGTCTTTAAAATACATTTATTTTGTATTGCTTATTAATTTGCACTGTGTTGCTATGATGTTTTACTGTATACTCGCAGGTTTAATGATTAATTCATGAGTGTGAGATTTGAAAATCCATAATGACGAGCGAAACAATATAGCTCCATTTCTGGTTTGCATACATGAAATAATCAATCACTCTTCAACCATGCGCCACTGACACATATAAGAATATGTATTTGTTATAGTAATTGTTGATAAAAATGGCGTAAAACATTGCGAATAATACCTCATTTTTACAAGTTTGGTCAATTCTACAATAACAGTTCTTGTAAGAATGCTTGCCCCGATTAGAAGCAAATTGTCAATGTATTCAATTGTTCAAAGATGGTTTAATAATGCATACCTTGTGACCTTGCGAACTGTCTTATTAACCACAAATAGCAATAATTGCCTTTGATAAATATTATGTAATAAGCATTCCGATTTAGATGCTAGTAAGTGTTAATGTTTTCTAGATATCATATGAATTTTACGCAACCAACCGCTATAAACATTATCTTTAACTTTTTGATCACAAAATCGAAAATCGTCTTCCATTTTCCTCACGTAGCACGCATGCACATTGTGATCAGCACGCGTGATCTTGTTTTCCATATTTCGTGTAGAAACTGTCTTGCGGAAAATTATACGGCCATATGAGATTGAACTGTTTATAATTCCCAAAAAATATATCAGTGTCTGTATTTTGTATACAGAAAACACTATACAAAGCAGCATGTTTTTAATTCATAACGTTCCATAGATAACGCTATGAACCGGACTGAACTAAATGTAATATTTCAAGCCACTGGCGATTTGATTTGTAGAACTAAAATAGATCGTCAATCCTGCCTCCAAAGCAACTGCCATTGTAATGTAGATAAATCGACGATAAAACGTTTTCTCAAGATTTCGTTAATGAATTTGTATAGTAATATTTTCCTGTCAACATAAAGTTTGCCCTGCCCTCAAAATATTCGTCATCATGTGTTTCCGAATGTGCAAGGTCGTAGGTCAATCCGTTTTCTTAATTGTGTCCGCAAACGATATTGTATTAGTACAATCTGATTATCTGATAGAATAATTAGAAGACTATTCTTCAAATATGCTTTCAATGAAGTTAGAGTAATGTAAATGTGTTACTAACATCTCTCAACGCACATTTTCAACATGAAACACGTGCCGTTTGATTAAACGGTCGTTCAGTTCCTCCTAATCAAAATATTCCAATAACACAATTTCTATTGATTCACAGTTGCTTCCCTATAATTACTAATCCCTTCTTTGAGATGTATATCAATCAAACAATAATATGCGATCGTAAAACCATGCGTCAGTATTTTAAATCGATTTGTTAGTTTCACCATCATTGCGTTCATAAGCAGTTTGATTCGAGGATGACTTTATCTAAATATACACGCAATTGTGCAGCCTCCACATTGTTGATGGCGAACACGAACCATGGTAAATATAACGACACTAAGAAACGTCCCCCAGTTTTAAATGCAGTACATTCAAAGCAAGAAAAGATACCCCCTACCTCATGAGCTTATATATGTAGGATACGGATGCTGCATAATATTCAGATTCGTTTTAAGTGTGATTCTAAAATTATATGTTATTATTATTGTTTTAAGAAATAAATTTCCCAATCGATAATACTGGTATTGTATTAAAATTACTTTCGTTGAAAATTTGAAAATAATTTCACATAAAATATAGTTCCAAACACTATCTTAACGCATAGTTACAGTATGAAAGGGTGTATACAGACATTTCAACACAGGTATTATCTGCGTTTGGTGTTCATCGTACGGAATGTTTTATTTTAACGAAAATTCGTATGGCGTTTCAACGACAACACCATCTAAACATTGGCAAACAATCATCACAAAACATTCCGATCACGTTAACGTTGACTAATGTAGCTAGAGCGCCATTTATTTCACTCAACATAAGGCGTTTGGTGGTCATTTATATTCGTCGATTGCTGATCCAGTTAATAATACACACACACAAAATCTCTGATGGTATTAATAGTTGATGGGATTTTCTGTAAAAACAGGCATTTGTTTGAATTAGATCAATAAAAATGACAATTTAGTACAGACAATTCATGCACGTTTAGGCACCAAAGATAAATGGATGCATTGAGATAAACATGGTGTTTGTTTTAAAGCAAACATAATCGCGCAATGTGTGATTATATTATGTATATATGTGTGTAAATATCTTATTCAATATTAGATAGTTTAACCACATTATCAAACCATGGACTGATACATTAAACATTGCCACATTGTAGTTCAAATATAAACTTTGATAGCAGATTGCAGCATAATCCCACATGAAATATTTTGCAGCGATCGGTAAATATACACGCTAGTTAATATAGTGTATTGTTTTCCTTCGGGTTCATAATATATTGTAATTAACACACAACACAATAAGAATAAAGATAATTCACCGTTATTATCTTAAATTGGGTGTTTTAGCAAAACAGGTATTTACACGAAAAAATATCCCAGATGTTGACATTTCGTGTCTGACATATGAGATGTCACATTGGAATAGCGGATGCATGTTTTTCTGGATATTTTATATATTACACATCAATGTTGAAAAGCATTGAATGCGTAGACGGTGATATATATATTATTTAAAAGCTAGCAAGATAGAAACGTTTATTTTGTAGGTTTGCTTATTACTCGCCCTAAATGTGTTTAAACGAATATAAATAAAGAATGTTGTGGCGTTTACAACAGTTACGATTTTTGCTATTCAAAAGAAGTTGTATTATGTATAAGGCATTGACAACTCAGACTATATTGCACTGAAATATTAAAAATTGCATACCCTCAAAACTTGTATTAATACTAAGTTGGGAATGCCGACTTAATGTGCCTCGATATCGGCGTTACGCAATTCACTCCGTCCTTACACGATTGATAATAGAGAAGAAACAAGTATGGCACGTTCAACAATATACAATGATCAACTGTGTCTTGTATACTACCTAAAATTGACAACCCTGTTATATTTTGCTTGGTTTTGACATTCGTTTCTGATTTTGTTCGATGTATAGATCAAGTGTTTAGCATTCTTGGGAATATATGATCAATTAGCATGTGTCTTATGTCATTTTACATTGTAACACAAACATGCGTGCATACGACAGTAGCTCAGTCAACATCAATCTCTCAAAGAAAATAAAATCAACAAATAATGAAACGTGACTTTACAAATGGAATATTTTAATACCATTTACATCATCTATTTCATATTCAACAGATTAACTGTTTGATAACGTTGATATATACTAGCTCACAGCACAGTTTATTTAACAAGTACATGTTTGGATTTCATAACACATGTAACGTTCTGCCTTCCAGTTTTAATGGAAGCAGTGTATTATAGAAGCAATATGGTGTTTATAATTACCTTATAGCGATAATGAGGACCGCAAGACTTAGAACAGTTGAGATTAAATTAAATTTATAGTTTCAGTTTCCAACAATTAATTTTTTACAAGAAGATATTCCGCAATCTCTAGACGAAAACGCATTTACACTGAGAAACAAATCTTGATATTCGTTAGAGTAACCAGTATACAGCCTTACATGTGGCGAGATGGGAAATGAATCTGGTCCACGTTTATCAAATGCTCGTTAACGTTTAACTGATCGAGCCAGATAACATTTTGTTTTCCGATTATTAAGCACCCAATACTTCTAAGCATCAACGACACAATAAATGAAAATACTTAATTCGATCTTCAACGCTTCTTTGATCGAGAAAGAACTGATGTATTCAAATTGAGGCGGTAGTATACTGTGATACATTTCAATATTTCTACTTCCAGTTCAATAGGCGTATTGCTTCACTTTGAACAATAATGCTTGCTGGGGTTTGGAGCATTTCAAGCATAAAGCAAACTGTCAAAAATTAATGGGTGCATACCAATTGATCGACATGGGTTTCTAAAGTGTTGCATTTACTAACAGAACTTAGACTTGACTTAACATAACTTTGCTACACGTGTAATGGCTAAAGCTGAGCATCAGAAATGACATTAAAAATCTCATTTCTACATATTTCCCGATTCATGAACCATTACACATGTGCACATGCATAATAAATTATCCATAGCAACGAATGGCTGCTGTAAATAAATTATACTGCTTTTTTATGAAGACAAAGTCTGCCAATGAGAACACAATTTTGAGTGTTTTAAGCTTGCCTCAAATAAAGCGTCTCAGAAGACGACGTTTGAAAAATGCCACTTAAATGATGATGTGCTACATAATTGTTATACAAATACATCTTCATAGACAGTCTGTCGTTTCGCGGCACGCATAGGTTATTTCCAAAATTGCTTTTACGATGTTAAATTAAACACGCCCGTCTGCGATAGCTGCAACAACTTGCGTATTATATATAATGGCATGTTTTCACTTTCATTTGCAGTACGGAGATGACATTTCAAGAATCTTCTGAAAATTCTTAATCAAAATACGTATTTATTGTTGTGTTTGGTCATCATCGAGAAGATAAAGAATAAATACATCTCTTCCACACCTTTCATGAAGACCTTCACGGTAAAGGGTGACATTATACCTTAATTTGATTTGTTAATTGACCTCGGTGTCCTTATTTTAAATATTGGTCCTTACAATGACCAATATTGAACGTTTGTAACCGTACCATTTATGCTTATACAAGCCGACAATTAGCCGTTAGCAACTTGGTCATAGCATAGTGCTGACAAAACATTCCGATTCAATGATAATTTAACCACAAAGAGATTCAGGAAAAAATACTATCGATAATGATGAGACAACAAAGAGCTTGAAAAAAACAAAAACAAATAAAAATAATGCCACTTATACAATGATTTGTTCTCATATTTTGTTTGAGCAGAAAATCAGGGAGTTTCTATACCACCATGCAACGTTAATTTTGTTAATTTCTACACAATTTGTATCTTAACAATACATTGAAGTGTAATCAAGTATTGCATTTTCAATCCATGCATTGCCATGCAAATGTGTTGGTAATTAAATAAAGCCCGAACATTGTCTTCAGAGCCTTATACATAAACAGTCTGTGCTTAACTAAATCGAAGGTAAAGATTGTGTACTTGTATTTGTTTTTTTGGTATTATGCGCGTTAGAGGTAACGTTGAAATCCCATACAAGCATGCATTGTGAGCTTTATGTAATGGTGAGCTATAACTATCATTCTCTGTCGAAATCCCGCAACAATATTTCTGTTTTTGACAATACTTGCGAGAGAATTCAAGCAATTCAATGTGTTATTAAAAGTAGATTGCTTGACACATTTGTTAAGGTAAAAATGTTAGATTTGCATTTACGAATAATAGGTATAAAATGTGGTTTTCTGTATCAGCATCGTAATAAATGAATACGATTAACTCACGTTTTTATGTCATCTGTGGTAATTGTTAAAAAAAACATATTAAACAGAAACTATGGAAAAAACTAGTTAATAGATGGTCCTATAACATGTTGCGATAACTACTTAAAGAATGATATTAAACATATCAAGCAATTGTTAAAACATTAACGAACATAATTATATAAAAAATAACGATATATAAACGGTATAATATTTAGACAATATAGCATTTTGGAATATTATACTATCGCTAAAGTGTGTTTTGGAATCGGTACACACAATCGTTTACCTATGCTCAGTGTATTATTGTAATTTGCTAACAATGTGTATGTTTTTGTTTGTACACATAATGATAACTGCATTTTAATCAAACAAATCCTTATTGTTGAAGAACGAAGACTAGTTAAGAGTAATTCAAAACTAAGCCAAGAAAACGTTATCGTAGAGTAAAAACCTGTAGCTTTAAAACTAAAAAATGAACAGGTGACTTAATAATTTTCAGGTCACCGAAATATCTGTTAAAATAATTATAGTTTAAGTAAGAGCATTATTTTATAGTCCTTATTGTAAATTTAATCAGAAATCGAAGTGTTATTATTAAATCTGCTTCTATAATTACCATCTTTATATGCACTTAACAAACAGGTTTGCTAAAAAAGTAATGACTTGTAACAAGAAAAGTTCTATGATATAAATGTGAAAATCACCACATCACATGCGTCTGTTACGCGGTTTTCTAAACAGCAGATACACTATCACGACTTCAATATATACACAAATATAGTTTGAAAGACCATACGTGATAAGGCGCTGTCGTTAAGGAGATGGTAAGACATTTGCATCATGTGATGATGAAGCAGTTGACGGCAGGCGGCATTATTGATTATGTATTCATTTATTAATGCATTCGTTAAATATCGAATGTTAGTTATGTATTACCTAATAATATACCTACGTTAGCGTTTGATGCCTCTGTAGTAAATAAAGTTAAAACTGTACTTTCGTTAAAAGCGTTCACTACAATATTATGTGTGGTTTGTTTTAACACAAACCTGTTTCCAATGGTGTTATTACGGTCGTTACTAACTCAAATTATAACCATGTACGTCAAATAGTACTCCGTATAAATATAAGTGATTTAAATATTAAATATGAAAATATAAACTTTCAAATATCAATAAAAATCACTTATCATTTACTTTCTTTCCTGATATTTATTTAAAGTAATTAATGAACGACCAAATACCGTAATAAATGCGCAAATACATGGTATGTGCAAAATAATGGATAACATATCGATATTAAGAGGTTTAACTTACTTGCGTATGCAACACTTCTTATCCATGCCCAGTTGTGTAAGGCATTCAGGCTATCCTGGACCAGTGAATTAACGGGAGTAGATTGCTGTAAACACAAATATAAAGCCAGCAAACCATATTTGTCACGTCAAATTTCGAACGATGAAATTTGACACAATCGGTAGTGTTTTAATGAGATTTAGACCGCTCCACCGTAAAGCATTACATTCTTCCGACTAATAAGCATGAAACATTCTTCAACGGCAGCTTGTGAACATACATTAAATTAAATTGTCGCTATAATGCAATAGTACACATACTATGTAACATATGAAGGCTGATTCTGATTATCAGAAAAAAACACATTGGCTTGTTGCGAGTTACATGCAACTAATTGTCGAACATAACCTGCATTCTAGTCCTCTGCAGCAGATAGTATTGGTCCCTTTTTAATTACGATCATTACATCTAGTACATGTTTTAGTGTCAAGCACTTAAAATGCCTTCCCAACATGTTGACAATACGTTGATTTTTTCAGAAACCACCGACCAAATCATATGTGTTCTTGAACAAGAGAAGTGATCACTCGTGGTTGAACTCATTCGCAAAGTCATTCATTGCATGGTATTTGCATCGTTGATACAAATCCATAACTACTTATGATATAGCCAGTTAACAATTCCAAAATAAAGTTAAACATTACCAACGACCAAGGAATACACAAATGGTAGAACTATTATACATGAATGATAATTCACTTTTCATTTAAACACAAAACCAAAAGCACGGTGATAGCACTGTCATATCAGCTTGTGCGTACCTTATAATTTAGTTTTCCCAATATGTATTCATTAATTTAATTTAAAACAAAAACTTTCATCATCGAATGATTACGTCAAGAAGTAATGGTAAACTCCTGCTATTGATGACCGCAATTCTAATGTAATGCGTTCTATTTTGAGCAAACATATATTGCAACGATATGGTGATAATACCAATCTTGATAACCGTGACATTGAGTTCAGTTCTGTTACATATGAAAGCATAAACCTGCCCTTTTGATTTGTGAGTTATGACGTTTGACTTGTGACTTTTGACTTGTTACTTTTGACTTGTGACTTTTGTCTCGTGAATTACCTTTTTGACATAATTTGTTTTGACTGATTCTTTGATTAGTATTTGTTTTTATAATTGATCATAAAACCAAATAGCATTTTGTGTTTTTTGTGTTTGTTGCACATTGCTTGTATTGTGCCATTTGCTGTGCCACGTTTAGTTAATATTTTCTAGAGTAAGGCTGTCTACACCAGTAAACAGGAGGCATATTACTTTAGATAATGGCTGTCCTATTTGTCTGCATGTATATCCTGACCAATCATGCACCAAACTGCTAACTTCAACACTTTGAAGTTTGTTTTGCCAATCCGGACTTAACCTTGACTCAATTCAGACTTAAACTGGATCTAATTCGGGCTAAACCATGACCTAATCCAAACTTAACATTGACCTTACCATATCAAGACTTAACCTTTACCAGATCAAGACTTAACATCGACAAAATCCAGACTTAACCCTGAACCAATTCAAACTTAACGTTTTACCCATTCCAGACTTAACACTTACCCAATCCAAACTTAGCCTTGACCCAATCCAGACTTAACATTGACCCAATCCAGATTCAACATTGACCCAATCCAGGCTAAACCTTGTCCCAATCCAGATTTAACATTGACCCAATCCAGATTTAACCTTGACCCAATCCAGACTTAACATTGACCCAAGCCAGACTTATCATTTACCCAATCCAGACTTTACTTTGACCTGATTCAGACTTAACTTTGACCAAATGCAGACTTAATATTGACACGATCCAGACTATACATTTACCTGATCCAGACTTAACCTTGACAAAATGCAGACTTAACATTGACCCAATCCAGACTTAATATTGACCCAATCCAGACTTAACATTGACCCTATCCTGATTTAACATTTACCCAATACAGACTCGACTTTGACCCAATGTAGACTTAACCATGACTCAGTTCAGACTTAATATTGACCCAATCCAGACTTAACCTTGACCAAATGTAGACTTGACATTGACCCAAGCCAGACCTAATTCAGACTTAACCATGACTCAATAGAGATTTAGCCTTGACCCAATCTAGTCAAATATTTGAGGCAAATAAGTTACTTCACAGCTCCCCAAGTCCAAATTTGAAATGTGTTTTAAGTTTGATCAATGATATTTAAAATGTCATACATCTTGCTTTGTTTATGTATTCCTTTTGGTTTCAAAAATAAATTTGAAATACTGAGGTATTTTGCTCTGCATCCAGAACACGAAAAACACCTTTACATACATCTCATAAAGGAAGTCGCGTCCAATTACGCCCATGATGTTTTGTCAACATGACACAAACAATTGCACCACAATTTGACAATAGGCCTCTGAGACCTTAGCCTTAGAAAGAGGGACATAGGTGTTGCGTGCAACATATTGTCTATTAATAGTGGAATTCTTTCTAGGCTATTTTAATATCTCATCATCAGTTACTCTGCAAAAAACATGTTTTGGAAAAAAGGGCATTTGTCCTCTTAGTGCAACATTGACCTTGAAGCGAGAAATCTGTGTGATGCTCAAGACACAACATATGGTAGAAGTGAACATGTTTGCCATGTTATATGAAAATCCTATCATCACTGCTTTACTAATATTCGAGACACGATACACTACACTACAATTTGACCTTTGACCTCTAAGAGTGACATTGACCTCGGATTCTCCAACCATTGTACGATAGTGCCCAAGTTTTGGGCACATAAAACAACGCCTTGAAAATGGGCGAACATTCATGCAGTTTGTGTATTTGCAATACGTTGTTATTTTAGATAGGGGACATGAACAGTATTGTATCGCTAAGTGTTTCTTTAAAAGATACGTTTCATGTAAAAGCGTGTGATGAGTATAAAATGTATTATTATATACTATTCATAAGTATCTTGTAAACTCTGTCAGGCATAGAGTTGGATGCACGCGACCCTCGAATACCTATTGACAAGGATAATAAAAAATTAATTGAACGGGAAAAAACACAACATTATTAATTGTATTCACAAATTCATGATTTCAATACGACTCACAAGAATAATCTTTCAAATAAGTGTTTGATGATTTATTTGTTGGAATAATTTTGTGTTCAGGTGGAGGCAAACCCTCTTTCTTATTGATATTTTCTTTAAAAATGCCGAAATGTCTAATATATTATATATTTTGAAAGTTTTTTAGATGTGCAAATACTATCAAGGAACATCATTTTGAGGTAGAACGATTACCTTAGAATTGCAAACGGAAGATTTTGGTTTCGTGTATCTGTCTTATTTTACGGCAACTAACATTCTAAACATATATATTCACCCGGGTTTTTGAGAAATTCTGAACTAAAACATTTTATTAAACGAACGATGGAGCTAAGGGTGGTAAATAACAGTTTTTAAATAGTTTATTCATTTAATAAAACAATACCGAGCGTGGAAGTATCTACATGAAGCTGTATTGGCCATTATCTTTTAAAGTCTAAGTAAATAAGGATTGAAGCTTATATTGTGTAGTCTGATTCGTTTTAAATTGAGAAATGGTTTGTATTTTTATTTGTATATGTGCTTCTTGATACCAGATTAATTTGTAACGTTAAACGCACGTTATTGATGGGAAGATGTGGTTTTTCTTGACGGATTTTGTTAAAGACGGAAATGTCAAACAAATTGTCATATATTTGTACTAAATTATACGCTGCAATATATGTTCACAACACTATATGCAGCGTCGTCGTAGTACTGTGTCCACTGTCATCACACACAATCTCATTCTGTTTTATACGCAAACTCCGACCCAAAGTGTATGTTATTATGTTATCGTTCTGGACTGTACGATACGAAGCAGAACGGTTTTGGAATTTAACCAATTTGCCAAAACAAGCAGCCACCATGACGGCTAAGTTCATCCTGTGGCCATATTGGATAGTATTGACAATGTATTCAGTATATGTGAATTACAATTAAGGTAACACTGTTGATATGTAATGCCTTAAATCCAGTTGAAGTGCATAATAAACATAATAATAATAATACCATAATTGTTAGAAAAGAAGAATAGCCGTGATATATTTGTCTCAATAAAATAAGGAAATAATAGTTTTGACAATCGTCCAACATGCCAATTTTTAACATAGCGTTTATTTAAGATTGCATATCGGATGTATGCTTGTATATCGAAATTAGTGAGCTCACTGGTCAGTAACACACGTTTTCACAAAATGGTACACGTGTTGTTGATATTGACTGTTTATTGCATGCACAATAGCGCAAGTGTTTGACATGATGATACACCGTAAACATCATTTGATTTCCGCTAATTGTTTGCACTCGTGTTAAATAAGTTGTTTATTTATAACATGATTAACTTGGCGTAATTCAATATATTGACTGGACGGCTATTATTTGTGTATTGAAAACAATGAGAAGTCGTGTTTCACACCATCAAGGGTTTTAATTCGTATTAAAAATTATAATCCATTGTTTATTTACGTTTACCAATTTAAAAAACGGATAACACCGGATACATTCATGCTTATAAAAGTTTAGTTTTTTATAAAAATGTTGACCTGAAGGAAAGTGAAGTAACAAAGGACGAAACGTGTGTTCCCATGTATTCCTTTCTAATAAAGTAACTTTAAAGCGAGATTATACGATTTTTTTATATGTGTTTAATTGTAATATATTGATAAAATATGTTACAATAACACAAAATAGGCAAAAAAAGTATACATTAAAGCCGAATTTCATAAAATGCAGCACAGACAAATTAGCGCCGCGAGCCGATTGTGACGTACATATTTTCCTACAATAACCAAGCAATCGTCTTTGTATTAGGATCGGAGTTAGTGTTCTTGTGTCGTATGAAAAGATATCGTTGCAGGAATTCAAATTAACCGTATAAACTAAGTTTAGATTAACATCGTACATGCATGGTATACATGCTGGCGAATTCGGCTGTACAGCCGTTTTCAATTTCAGAATAAAATATCTGGATTATTTCGCATTTTTGGACACATGATCTTCTTAACTTTTATTTTATTTTTTTATTTTATTCATAAATATTTGACTAAATCGTATAATATCGCTTTAATTTCATTATGCATTGAATTATATGAGCATATAGTATGTTACTTTCATAATCAAGTTTAATGAAATAGCTCGTGCATTAGAAAGATATATTATTTTCGGTAAGGAATGCATATATTGACATTTACAACATGTACAATATATAAAAATATCACATACATGAAAATAAATATACCATGACATACACACCAACACCAAGGGTAACACAAAAATGAGTAAACCCATGTTTCCATAGTGGCCCTTTGTGCTGTTGGCATGACGTAGAGTGACACTTACACACAAATTAAACTTAATTTGCATCAATAAAAATGACCAACATAATTGAAATAAATATGCAAACAAACAAACTATGCAAATAAATCTCAGACCATTTTGATACTTTAAATATCACATATATCATTATTAATTATGAGATCCTAAATACACTATTAAAATTTGTAAGAAATATTGTAAATATCACAGATTCAGATTCAGATTTTTTTAAAAGATGACTAAAAAACAGATAATCTATCAATCTGTATTATACTGGAGGGAATATTGTTCCATAATGAGAGCATCCCGTGTAACAAAAGGACTTTGACCCAAAACCTTTGACCTTGGGGTCAGCAAATGCATCTTTTTGAGTTGACCTGGTCCTGTATGACTGAATAGAGGCTTGCGGAATAAAATGTTCTCCCATATAGTCAGGGGCCAATCCATTATCAATCTTAAACACATGCACCACAACAATCTGGTCTACACGTTTATTGACTGGTTACCAGTTGAGCAATCAAAAACGTTAATAAGATTTTAAAAACTGTTCCAAAAATACAGTTGGATGCATATGTATGATAATTCTTAAAATAAACATTGCGTTCAAAAGTTAAAACATACATACCTGCATCTAGTGGTGTATCGTCCAGTAAACTGTTGAATTCCTTATTTACAAATATTTAATTGAATCCGTCACCAAATCCGCGAGCTGTGTATATAAAAGTTACACTATATAAATTTATGAAATGATTACAAAATTATGGGGTTCCAGTCATGCTTTTTTTATTGTACTGTGTATACACTCACCACATATGTTTTATGAATATTCATATTATGATTATGCATTATCAACAAATATGACTCTTTATTTCGGCAAAGACAACTTTTGAAAAAAATCTTCATAAAGTAAGAAAAGAATTTGTACGCATTGTGTTTTCACCATAAGCTTAACAATCCAAACACAAACACTTTCCATTTAGATAATATGATTATTTTCCGAACATAAGTAGTAGTAGTAGTAGAAGTAGTAGAAGTAGTAGTAGTAGTAGTAGTAGTAGTAGTAGTAGTAGTAGTAGTAGTAGTAGTGGTAGTAGTAGTAGTAGTAGTAGTAGTAGTAGTAGTAGTAGTAGTAGTAGAAGAAGAGGAAGTAGTAGTAGTATTAGTGGTAGTATTAGTATTAGAAGTAGTAGTAGTAGTAGTAGAAGTAGCAGCATCACCAGCAGCAGCAGCAGTAGTAGAAGTGGTAGTAGTAGTATCAGTAGTAGTAGTAGTAGTAGTAGTAGTAGTAGTTGTTGTTGTAGTAGTAGTAGTAGTAGTAGTAGTAGTAGTAGTAGTAGTAGTAGTAGTAGTAGTAGTAGTAGTAGTAGTAGTAGTAGCAGTAGTAGTAGTAGAAATAGTAGTAGTAGTAGTACTACTACTACTTCTACTATTACTACTCCTCCTCCTACTACTACTTTAACAACTACAGCAACAACAACTACTATTACTATTACAACTACATGAAACCTTTCTAGTGACAGAGTTGTCATTACATCTGATCGTATATCATTTGCATAAACTGATGATGCAGTTCACGGTAGACTTTGCTGCATAAGAAATTTAATTTTCCAGCTTAAGGCAAAAACACTGGTCATGAATTGTTCCATAAGAATAACTGTGCATATGCTCATATACTGCACAGGAACTGAAACAACATATGCGTTAACAAACTATTCTTCCTTTTTTTGGTACGAATTTACATAGGTTTACTTATTGATGTGTTTTATATCTAACGCAGACCATTACATATAACATATGCAAAACGATACCTTTATTTATGCAATACGATGTCCTAATTTATGCAAAACCAAGTCCTTATTGATTATTTTGTTCATTGTTAGAACTGATTGTCAACTGTAGCTCCCCCTTTTAATTATTGACATGTTCTAAATGCATGTTAAACTCTGGATAGCTTCATGCTATACACATTCCACACATATTACTTGTCATACTATACATGTGAAGCACACACATCGTATACTCCGAGCAAAACATTCAACATTAATTATAATTTAACAAGCTAAACACTTAATTTGACCCGCAATATAATATTAAAAAGCAGTTCCCTGCAAAATGCAGTAGATCATTTTGCGACCAAAACCATGTTCGTGTAATTGCATAATCATAAGTAATGAATCAGTAATAATAAGTCATAGTTTAAACAGTAATGAGTAGTATTGTGTTTCTTCGTAACATAATTAAGTGTTAAACATTTTCCTATTTCAATTATTTCTGTTGAATTTTAAGAGCTCTTGTTGGGATGGCAGGTGCGTATGAACACGCCGAGACTATGAGTCAATCAAAGAACCAATCGACTCAGCACAAAATGATCAAACGCATTAAATCACTTTGCTATCGGATATTCCCTTGGAACAAACGCAGGTGGTCTTGTTTGATGAGAAAACGGTTGCTGTGTGAAGCCTGCGGATAAGGTGAGTCAAGAATACTTTATATATTATATGAATACATGTATTTCAATTTATTTGTATTGCCGTAATAGTATAAATGTATCGGTTATTGTCAAACGTGACAATACACATCATTGATTAAACTATATACTTATACGAGCAGTATCTGTTTCAACCATCATTCCGTGGTTTGTAATCGGGATAATGATATACTGTGCGATGCCCTTAACTAGTATAGTTGTGCGAAGGCTTGAACAAAATAAGTTACAGGTACAGCGCTAAAGGGAGATCACATGTTTGGGTTATGCGTAGGGCTTAAATCGATTGCCTCCCTTTACATGAGTTGATCAGGATTGTAAAACACGTGATACAATATAATGTTTTATATTTTGAAGTATAGCCATCCTGCTTAATTTACCAAGCGCGGCGGTTAGATATGAGAGATGCAATACCATATATCATTTTTGTAAAGTGTCTTGAACTAGAAAAACAATCTAGGACTCTTTGGGTATTGGTCGTGTTTTATAATTTAAGAATATTGCCACTGGCAAAACAACATCAAAAACAGAAACATACTTAAAACAACGATTTAAGTAAATATATTATTACGATTAAACTTAGGCAAACAAACTTTAAGTTAACTGCCCTTATCTCAATTAAGTACACGGCGTAGAATAAGGCAATTGTAGTACTAAATTAAACGCTAACAAAATTTGCCCGGCAACTCGATGTAAAAGAAATTTACACACAATTTAAAGTTGCTAATCTATAGTGTCATTGTTTCATAGGTCCGATGGTTGAAATTAATATTTGAATGCTGGCAGTCTTAAGTTAGACGTGGGGAAATGTTAATAACATAATGGCTTTAACTTTTAATGAAATTGTCAGGTATATATGTTTGTTTAAAAATACATACAATACAATTCACGTCATATAATACAATTGTACCAGTATATACGTGTAACATCAATACGCCAATGCTAAGTAGTGTTACATATCCACTTTGCAAAGTGTTACAGAAATCTTATGAACTGGGTCACTTCATTCAAGGAATTCATTCATTCAATTCTTAAATAGCAGTAACTATTAATGTATCGTTTTGTCTTTGCTATAATATGAAATGCAGCAAAATAAATATGCTTAAATCCATACTTTTATATAAATCGTATACACTGTGTACATAGATACAAGTTGGTTAGAGTATAAAAAGTCGAGTTTATTACTTAGTCATTTAAGACTGATTGCTTTAAAGCGAGAATATACGATTGTTTATATGTGTGAAATTTGTATATATTGATAACTATGTTACACTAACACAAAAAGGCAAGAAAAACTATACATTGAAAACGTATTTCATAAAATGCAGCAGAGACAAATAAGCGCCCCCAGTCGATTGTGACGAAGAAAATTCGTACATATTTTCCTATAATAACCGAAGCATTCGTCTTTTTAGTTAGTGTTTGTGTGTCGTATGAATAGATATCGTTGCAGAAATTTAAAATGACCGTTAAACTAAATTTAGATTCACATCGTACATGCATGATATACATGCTGGCGAATTCGACTGTACAGTCTTTTTCATTTTCAGAATTAAATATCTGGCTTATTTTGCATTTTTCGACACACGTTCTTCTTAACTTTTATTTCAATAAATATTAAAATATATGTCTAATCAGTTTTTGTCACATTTTATATAAATTAATAAATATTTGACAATATCGTATAATCTCGCTTTAACGTTTCGTATGACTAATTGCTCACCCTTTCACCCACATTTGAGTCATTTTGTGTGTGCTCTTAGTTGTTCGCTTACATATGTAATTGTTCTTGCATAAATTATTGTGACATAATCGCTAAAGTGCATTAATATATAGCAGACGATTACATCAAGCCAATCATACGATACTACAGTAAGATGGTGGAATAGTCCTCATTTACAATGATTTTCATTGATTTATTGGTCTATTTGGTTCATTTTAATATTTTGTTTAGTATGAAAACGGCAATGATCTTGATGGTAAAAAATCCATCGCCGGTCTTAGCGTAACAGTTCTGTATTCGCACCGATAGCCAATATATCGGACAGCGTTGTGATCAGTGCGACGTCACTAATGTCACAATAAAGGCTAGACTTAACCGGAAACAGCGATCAAGGTTCCTTTATTAGACAGGAAAGTTTCTGTGTATTTCGTTGTTTGGTTTTTCCAATTAAACCAAAATTTACATAGCTGTAATTGGGTGGTTTTATTTCAAAGATCTTCTATCTCCGAAAGCGCTTTTTCTAGCTGAAAGATGCCAACGATACAACCGGCGACCTTCAGAAATGGCGACCACTTAAAGGTCGTGGGAACCAACAAAATGACGCTGTTTTCGGTGGTTATTAGTCCTACGTTAAGAAAGTGCAACTGGGTTTCTTTTTCCGTATTCAGCCTCAAAAAGGCAAATAGAAATGTACTGCATTAAATATTTTATTTTATGCCCAACCTACATTTAAAGTGAATTTCCTTAATTTGTGTGTCTTTTTATTCATATTAATGTATTTGTTGTTAAAGAAAATACCAGTTCCTTATTCACTATTCAAACCGAATAAGAAACTATGTAATTATTATATAAAACTGTATATATATATAATATTATTAATATTGTGTATACCCAATCTACATTTATAATCATTTTCGTAGATTTATTTGTCTGGTTGGTTTATTAGGATGTATCATTTATGAAAAGAGCATTCCAGTTCCTGGGATATATATATATATATATATATATATATATATATATATATATATATATATAATGATGTTCATTTATATGTGGGTCGCTTTCGATCAATTTCATTGAAATTAAAGTTAGAAAATGCCAATACCTTATTCGGCTTGAATAAGGAAATGGTTCTTTTTTCCTATTTCAGCCACGAAATAGGAACTGGATAATAAATAAACACAAATTTGTTTACATTGCTCTTTTACATCACATACATAATATTATATTCTATGTTTATATGCTTCAGGTTTTGTTTATGTGAAGTTAGTATTCGAAGAATGCCGGTCCGGTTTTTACAAGAAATCCTACGCAAACGCGAAGAAGAAACATAGCTATGTACCGTAATACATAAAGTAAATGAATTCGAGTTATTTTGTTTTTATTTACTTAAAGTGATATTATGGGCATTTTTCACTGTTGAATTTAGCTGAATAGAATTAACAGGTCAAAAAAGTAAGTTAAAATGTGGTTATGAACCAATTATCTGCAACTCATCTTGCTACCAGTTGTTTTTAAAATATATTTTAAATTCGATATCTTGCGTGCCTCACCCAGTCCTGTAAACCGAAATGATCCGTAAAACAAAAGTGTGTCTTTGTGTCGTATAAACGAATCTGCACTAAAACTATATTTAGGCTCACATTGTACATGCGTGATCAGTTGTCAAACGAAAGTACGGTTGATATTCAAATGCATTATTGTTCTCTTTCCGGGATATTGTTTTAGTATGTTGATGTTGCATTAACAAAAATAAATGTATATGAATTGAAAACACCAATAATAAACAACGATTGCGATAAACACCCTTAAACTGTTAGATGCCCATAATATCACTTTAAGAAATGTTTGCATTATTTTTCCTTTAAAACCCTTTATCAAATTGGTTTCGCGTGAATAAGGAATACGGAACTGTTTTTATTCCTTATTCGCATGAGGAATAAGGAACAAGTAAAAAGGAACCAACTTACTCTCCATTCATTCGTAGTACATCGTCAAATAAATAAAGAATATACATGGATTTTAGATATAAAGACCAGTTTCAAACTAGACATACCAGGTGCAATTGACTCACCAACACAGGACAATTATCGCTTAGGGAATCGTTTGCAGATGCCACCATGTGGTTTTGCCGTCATCACTGCGTTAAGAAGCTGTCGCCATGTTAGATGAAATTGTCAACAGGTTTACTTCGTGAATATGTCCAGACTTGCTTGACATATGCTCCGATATGCCAGAACGCATACAGATACCATTGCGATTATTCTTATATTGGCTGCTCGAATGTACACGAATCAGACAGAATTGACCGCACACATAGCATCTTTATTACGTAAACACAACCCGACATGTATTAGTTTGGTCAATGTGTGGACGAAATGCTTTGGTCAATATTTTTTTGTTTTTATATTGTTGTTTCGTTTGTGTTTTTTTTTTTGTTTGGTGGGGGGGGAGGTGGCGAAAGGTAGCATATATACGGCATTGCATTTGTTTTTTATGTAGCACTCATACTATGTTTTTGTTTTTAATTCGGATCAAGCCAGCACATATTTCTCATTCATTTCAATGCAAATGAATTTAAGTATTGAAGTTATACACAGGCGCAAATTTACTACGGGGCGGTTAATTCATTAATCGCCAAAACACGATTGTGTTTTCGTAACTGTCTACAAAATGTATTAATGAACACTGTCTTAAACTCGGTAATGTTTCTTCTGCAAATAAACGGTAACTACGCTCGTTAAAATATATGTCCGCATGCTAGATCTAGAATACACTCCCTTACTGCCACTATCGCATACGTGAACTTTCGATGGGAAAATAGTTAAAATGTGTGGGACTTATTAGATCAAAACATAATTCGATAAAATAATTAATGCTGTGTCAAATGAAATTACTTGCTTGTGGTCAGCATTCATGATTCTCTAGAGGCCACTTTGTTTTCGATCTTCATGAAATTTGGTCAGAAGATTTATCCCAATGATATCTTTGGTGAGTTTGAAAATGGTCTCGGGTGGTTGCAAACATGGCCGCCAAGGGGGCGTGGCATTTTTCCTTATATAGCTAAAGTAAAACCTTGTTAACACTCTAGAGGCAACATGTATTGTCCGATCATCTAGAAACTTGGTCAGTATATTTGTCCCAATGTTTTCTTGGACATGTTTGAAAATGGTTTCGGTCGCTTGAAAAACATTGCCACTAGGGGCGGGGCATTTTTCCTTATATGGCTATACATGGCATTTGTAAAACCTTGTTAACACTCTAGAGGCCACATTTATAGTTCGATCTTCACGAAACTATGTCAGAATATTCGTCCTAATTATATCTTGGACGAGTATGTAAATGGTTTGGGTTGGTTGAAAAACATGGCCTCCAGGGGGGCGGGGCATTTTCCTTATATGGCTATAGTAAAAATTTGTTTACACTCTAGTTAAATGTACAGTAGTAATATTTATTTCGCAGAATATTACTTAAGGGAGAAAAAACTGTTCATAGTTTGAATTGTTAGAATTCCAATCATAAATGCACACTTAATTACTCTACCTGACCGTTATCAGCTGCCTGAGCACAATTCAAAACACATCTCTGAGTGAACATTGTTGTTCTATTCTTAGATTAGCAACTTGATACCTTTTTGTGCTATTTTTTTGATGTGTAGACCATAGTTAAGAGAAGATATAATTTTTGAGGCACACAGTTTATTGATGAGGTCTGAATTTATTTGTGTGATTATCGAAGATTTGTGTTTTAAAATGGATTTATTGCTTTTTTAATTGGAAATCTTATTTCAAGATGAGTCTGAACATAGTTTGTTTAAAAACAAGGCTCTCAGGGGGTGATAGATTTTTTGTATATCTACAGTTGTTTATAGTGAAACGTTGTGAATACTTTTTTGTCACATTGTTAGTTCAATCTGAATGACACTTGCTGAGTACACATGTAGTTATCATATCTTTATTTAGTTTACTCAATTAGTTGTAATGGTATCATCTTCAATCATGGTGACAATCTTTATTAGCATAATATTGTTTGCTCATGGTGAACTTTTGTGATCACCTTTTGTAAATTGTCCGTCTTCCGTTGTGCGTCATGAATATTTGCCTTGTAATCACTGTACAGGCCACATTTATTGTCGGATCGTCATGAAACTGTGTCAGAAGATTTGTCCCAAATGCTATCTTGGTCGAGTTCAAAAATGGTTCAGGTCTATTGGAAAACATTGCCGCCATGGGGGCCATTTGTTGTTCATTCTTTATGAAACTTGATTAGAACATCTGTTCCATTGATATATTGGGCTGCAAAGAACAGGTCATTTCTTTTTATCTCAGGTAAGCGACTTTGGGTCTTTCAGGCCCTCTTGTTTTAATTTAGTTGTTGTTTACTAATCTTTTTTATACCGCATGTATATACATGCTTTTCAAATGTTTCTTTCTGTGTAATAGCTGAACATTATTGTAAACTAGCTACATTTCTGTTTTGTTCTATACTAAGCCCATGCAAACGCCTTTTGAAACAACGATATCAACCAAATTACATCTTAAATTTATTAATAATATTTTCGTTTGATGCGATTCACTTTATTGCGACATACATGTAAGGTGATAATCATCAAAACAGAGTAGCAATTTTCGCATGGTATACCGTCTATATGTCCTCTTTCAAAACCAAATCATCGCCAAGTATTGTATGTATATGTATCATGCATACTTGGTTGTTTGGTTATTCTCTGTTATGCTTGTTTTGTATCATGGTACACACGCTATATATATTCCATTGAAGCTTGCAAATAAAATGAAATGATACAATTACGTAATCGCCATAGGGATGGAACACCATGAAGACAACAAAAACACTCTTAATTTATTAGTGATAACAGTACACATCTAAATCGGGAAATATCACAAGTTTGCCTTTGGAGATGGATTCAAATTAGCAAGTTCTGATATTATTTATTTAATTGCTTTATATATAACCATTCAGTACTGTTTTTTTTAAGGAAAACAGGCAAATCATTTGCTTGATAATCTTCAGGCAATGTATACAGAACTGTTTATGTTAACTTAACTATCACTAATTAAATCATGCCCACTGCAAGTACGGCTCAAAACAACAATAAATACTCTACTTGATTAGTGTTTTTATTTGCATGAACTATGGTCGTTTTTCCTTGCTTAGAATGTTACAAATTGCCCCTACGTTTAATTACGTCAGTGCACATATGATGACAGTTGGAGATTAGTTTACTGGTACAAAGGCATCTGGTTTCCAATAATAGTTTACAATCGGCATAGAAGTGATGTTTACTCATCTTTGTCGTTTGACATCACTCTGAAAAACAGAGTCTTCCAAATTTGGCGATGTAAAACATTAAGTTTAACATCGTGATAAAAGTATTGCTTTATGAATGTATGATATAGACATTTTATAACATCTGAATGTCCTACATGCGCGCTTTTAGGAGGCGAATAGTGTAGTATATCATGTTTGAGCGTTGGTCACCACGAATGTAATCTTCCATTTCTACATTTTAAATCAAGCATTGCATATGTTATGTTGTGTATCTGTAAATGTAATTGTGCAATAAACATCTTCGCTCCATCATTACCGTTCAACAACACCTAACAGGCAATACATCACTACACATATACATTGAGTCGCGTCCTGAGAAAACTCGGTTTAATCCGCACAGGCTAATCGGGGACGACACTTTCCACCTTAACTGTATTTTCGTGTAGAAGAGATTTCCTTTAAACGAAAAACACCATAAAAGCGGAAAGTGTCGTCCCTGATTAGCCTGTGCGGACTACACAGGCTAATCTGGGACGACACTTTACGCATTTGAATTATGCCCAGTTTTCTCAGAACGCGACTCATATGTTCATGTACGTTTGTCATATCCGTTCTCGTACACATAATTTTCATATTTTAAATATGACTTTAAATCATTCGTGTTTTTTATTACACAACTTGTATATGATTGTTCAAAACATGTTTATTGCCTTGTGTTTTTTTCTTACAATAAATGTTACTTAGCCATCTTTGTGCATGTTGATTTTACATGAGTGTCAGATAAATATATTATACCGTTTTATAACATGTTTTTTCCGATGACCTGTGTCACACAGGATTAAACCTCACATATATGTTCGTTCAACGACAGAAGAAGAAATGTGTGTATGGTCAATAATGACGCCCAGTAGTCGCTTCAGTTGTCAATAGACTGTTGCAAATATTAACGTTTGTATGCACAAGTAAATACTAATAACAGAATTATAATGTGTGTGTTTTTTCTCGATTAGCAAAATCGTGCGTTTAGATTAACTAATAAACTTGATAATAAATGTGAGTATAAATTGCGGCCAAAATTAAACTGTTTACGACTTTATATATAAAAGGTCCACGTTTATGTTCACAGAAAGATGGGTCGGAAGAGTATATTCGCATTATGTTTATAATTAACACACTCGTAAGTATTATAAAATTATGTTCGGTACGATAAACATAATACGCACAAATAAATTATTCTTATATAGTTCGAATTAGAAATAAAGAAAGTCAATAAGGAATCAGGAGGAACACGCGTTATATTTCAATAATATAAACACAAAGCTTATTACACGAATTCCACACGGAAAAGTACAAATGGTATTTTAATACCCCCATTACCATTGGTAATGGGGGCTAAAAAGGAGTCACTTTGTCGGTCGGTCTGTCGGTCGGTAAGTCTTTCTGTCCCGTAAATTTCATCCGATCTTTACCGAACTTGGTCAGAATTTGTATCTAGATTATGTCTAGGTCAAGTTTGAATATTGTTCATGCCAAGTCAAAAACTAGGTCACGAGGTCACTTAGTGCGTTTTAAACCGAAAGTTTTGCCCGGACCATAACTATGTCAAGTATCTTTAGATTTTAAAATGACTTGGTACATTTGTTCACCATCATAGGACGGTCTGTCATGCGAAAGAAGTAAGTCGATATCTCAAAGGTTAAGGTCACACTTGGAGTTGCCCATAAATGAGCTCGTCCGGTCCAGAAATTTGTCATTTATTGTGGGACTTTACAATCATTTAACACATTTGTTCACCATCATTGGACGGTGTGTAATGCGAAAAAATTACGTCGATATCTCCAAGGTCAAAGTAACACTTTGAGTTCAAAGGTAAAAAATGACCATAAATGAGCTTGTCCGGGCCATAAATATATCGTTCATTGTGAGATTTTAAAATCATTTGGCGCATTTGTTCCACATCATTTTAAAATTACTCGGTACATTTGTTAACAATTATTGGACGCTGTGTCATGCGAAAAAATTACGTCGAAAGCTCCAAGGTCAAGGTCACACTTGGCGTTCAAAAGTAAAAAATGACCATAAATGAGCTTGTCAGGGCCATAACTATGTAATTCATTGTGAGATTTTAAAATGACTCTGAACATTAATTTTGTTCACAGTCATTGGACGGCGTGTCATGCGAAAGAATTCAAGAGTTCAAAGGTCAAAATGGCTATTAATGATAATGGCATGATAATTCTTAAAAATCGCCAGCAAATATCTTCACTTGCTTTGTGAAGACAGCATGCACAATACTTTGTGTCAATGCAGCATGTGTGGGTATACGTCACGTCTGTGACAAAGCTTAAGTTTGTAGAAGAGTTGTGCATACTCCTACGATGTCAACCCCTTGTTGTTTTCAGCACGCACAGCATCGTCACAGGGTTTGACGTACGACCGTGTACACCATCTGGTTTTAAACATGTATTAATGAATGCCGGATACTTGCTTAAACTTGTCGTATGACCAAAACAGAAAACGAGGCGCCAACCACTTTAAACATCGGTTGCTAAGTAAGTGTCGTATGTAACTATTCCTTCCTCCGAAAATGCGTTAATAGGTTTTAATGCGTACGTATTTCAACTAAACCAATGACTTTCCTTCACACATGTTTATCGTACATCTAATTTGGTAGTTATTATATAGGTTCATAAAAATTTTGAATCTAAGCTAAAAATTCCAATATCGCAACTGTTCTTTATTCTAGCAAGCACAAACCAATCTAGACCAGTTACCTTGTTTTGCTTTATATTTTGCCTAATCGTTACGACATTATTTTGAAAACAGCCTCCTATTTGAATTCAAATGTTTTTAATCTGCAAAGCAAGAAGGAGCTAGTGTACATACATATAAGTTTGTAATTGTTCTCACTCTGTCCATAACCATATTAAATTGTTACATTTAATTTAATTTAGAAACGTTTAGGTTTGAATGTTAACAACCCAAAATATAATGAAGATAAAATGCACGAAATATAGGCGTTTGATTTGAATATTGTTCGAAAAGATTAACTTGCTATACTATGCCGATATTTCCAGAGCAACATAACAAAACGCGTGTGAACTTGAAGACACTATGCAATGTGTAAAGAAAAAGTATGGGTATAATTTAGAACACACTTATCATAACGATCGGGAACATATTACGTGTCTAGAAAAATTTGCATTATTAAGCTAATAAAACCCATATTATTAATAATATGAGACACTATGTTTACAAAGGCCGTCAAAGAGCTTTGTAATGGTTTATATTGTTTTTAATTAAGTATATTATCATGACACTCTACATAATCTTTTTAACTGAGGCAGCGCATGTATGTTTAATAAGCTCTAGTCTTCTAAAATGCACGTTTATCTCTGATTATTTTGGATAAAACCGTATTTTGCGAACTGCTACATCACAGTAATTTAATATTATATTTTTGAAGAGTTGTCAAAACCGGGAACCAGAATCCATACAAATAAACTCAAACATATTTACAACCGAGTATTACGAAATATTATTGTGCTCTAAATTTCTTAAAACCATACAAATGCCTGTCATGTTTCCTT
The DNA here is from genome assembly GCF_020536995.1 of Dreissena polymorpha. Taxonomy (NCBI): domain Eukaryota; kingdom Metazoa; phylum Mollusca; class Bivalvia; order Myida; family Dreissenidae; genus Dreissena; species Dreissena polymorpha. The sequence continues at coordinate 76,801,773 of NC_068356.1, forward strand.
TGAAATGGATGTGTGTTATCTCGGTAGGAAGCCATATCGTGACAAAGTCCCAACTTGATAAATCGCGATTGGCGGAAAAAGAGGAAATACAGGAAATGTTTACCACCAGTGACATTAAAGGGAACATATGCGTATGCTACAATTTGATGTAACATGTTAATGGTGAAAAAAAGGGACGATGAGGTTGGGTTTGACTTCTAAAACTGTCGTTGTGGAAATATTGATGATCTGCACAGTTGCTAGGTAAGCAGACAATACATCATACTGAAACACGAACTTACATACAACACCGTCATGGAACCGGAATGGATCTCGTTGCAAAGCAGCCAAATGCTATTTTCTCGTATTATTTTAGGAAATAATTGGGCAACACATGTGTACTTGTCTCTTAGGGAAAGTAATAGGAAACCACGGCAGTAACGTATTCTGCATGAAAGAAGACATATGCCTGTAAGTAGCTCAGTAAGTAACTAACCGCGACCAACGGCAACGTTTAATTTACTTTAAAAGATTTGTTCTGATATATGTTTTTATAAAGAACATTTTTGCCAAAGCATGTAATATATAACGGTGTAGAGAGGTTTTTCTGTCCATAATGGCACACCTGCCATGTAACAAGCATTAATTAGGTGCGATATTAATGACAGGTGTCACGCCAGCTTCGTGTAATGAACTCCAAATACAAATCAGGCAAGGCAATATCAGAGCCACCTGTGTCACATGCATTTCACATGATGCATATATTCATTCACCTTAACTTGCGACGATTCAAAACCGCTTAAATTTGCATTAACGTTATCACTTTAGTTTAAACCTATTTGTTTAGCTCGATTGCATTGAAAGCCTACGGCTTATTGGAAAGCTCTCGAGTGCATTTCCTGGGACAATTAAGCAGTACTTGGTGTCTTTGGGGAATATAGCAATGACGCTCCCACAGTTGGAATCGGATCCGTGTGCTCCCGGTCGCTAGGCGGAAACCATATTCACTACAACACGGCGACTTCAATGGTGATTTTAACGTCATCTCTTTGCAAACATTGATCTAGTTATATACAATGGTTTTCCTATTAATTAGAGTATACTCGGATTACCATATTATTATGTAGCTTAATAATCTGTTTCTAATCAGTCATCATTAACAACATACCGTGTGTGTTCACGGACAATGTAGACATTACTATTTGCGTGTTCATTTACGTTTACTTTTTTGTAACTATCAGCAACAAGAATTTCGATTGATAACACAGATGGGTAGCTGCTTATGATCAATATTTCTATATTAATTAATCAGTTCTTAAGTTTATACTTGCAAGTTTCCTGTCTGAGTAATACAATATTTAATATGCTACATAAACGCGCTTATTGGGCATGATTTTAATTGTGATAGTTTCTTCAAACAAACACGTTTCAGGGCAACCCTTTATCTTGAATAAATCATACTTTATTCTGATTTCGATTAATTTGTATTATTATATAAAGTGTATGTTGTATCTGAATATAGAGATCATGACTCGAAAATAAAGTTCATTTAGATTTAAAATAACAATATCTTATGCACTGTATTTTGAAAAATCGTAGTTTTACCTTATAAAAACACAGCGTAAAGGAGTCTGAAATACTAACTATCACTTTTTCAAAAGCGACTATATCGGGCAACTTTTCCGATTGCAATGTTAAAACGCAGATGTCTCCTGATGACATTGATGCGCAAGAAATAAAAACATACATTAACTACTTAAAGGATCAAGTGCAAATGGTCAAATTTAGAACACAAAATAACTAAGATATTCAAATGTCAAGTTCAATTGCATAATTCAGATTAAATGGTCGTTTGTTACATGTATGGACAAACTATGCTATGTTGTTGAACTAATATTGACAAGTTCTGCTCCGAAACCCTCTTAACAACTGTTTGTTAACAGGGGCTTTGATTATTCCCTAATGTTGCGATTGTAACACTTTCCAATTGATATCAAGTATAAACGTCTAGCCTCACACGTTTGAGAAGAGAGTTCGTGAGTCGTCTTTGAAGCGTTTTATACAGCATGTGATATGTGTAATGTGTAAATATACCGCCTAAACATTATCAACCGTTACAATCCAACTCATGTAGGAGTTTCCAGACCACTTGTTAGTCTGATTGCGAAGTAACAATATGTTTCATTGTAACTAAGTATCTGATTTTGATTGTTTACGTTTTTGCCAAAGGCTTGTATCAATGTTTTAACCATTGTTTGATTGAAGTAAAGGCTTATAAGACGATTCCCAAAATGTATGTTGTAATGGACGAACATTTCTCGATTGAGATAAAAACCCTGTGATTTCCAGTTGCTTTTGTTATAACTAAAAAAAAACGAACGTAAACCCACTGGGGGCTGACGAGGTCAAAGCGTAGTCTGTTTCGCTACGACGACGGGTATATGTTTTACTACGAAAAAAGTGTGTAAATACACTACTTAATCAGGCGAGTTTCGTCTTTTCTGGTGTTTATGGATTAGAGAACGGAACACCCAGTAATGGTAGGTACTTATTTTCAATAACAAACTAAAAGCAAATGCGCGTATTTGCAACCTTTAAGTTTATTTTGAGCTAAAATCGAAATATTTTTATTTGAAGCAATACATAAGGTGGTTATTCTGTTAAAATTGCAAATTACGGTAACTTAAATTAAATAACACTACATGTTACTTTGATTCGGTGTACATCACACATTTTGAAGTACAAAAAAGGTTACGAACATGTATTTTAATTATTCAAATGCTTTGTTTCGAAGGAAATTACAAGTCGCTTTATGTATAGGTTTCGCACAGAGTAAGTATTGGTTGCGCAACGAAGTACAAATATAATGTATAGGTTGCTCAACGAAGTTTCTGTATCCATTTCCGGACTCATTACATGCAGTTTGCAGTAACTGCAGACTGCCATTTCCCAGTGCAAAAGATGCCGTGCTTCACTGTGCGCATAAACATCCAAACGAAAAGGTTGAACCCGGTGAAAGCCGGCAGAGCCCCGGTATACCGTCACTACGCCGGCACTCACCAGGGCTATCAGACCCCGGCAGAGCTGCGGCAACGCCCCGGTTTAACCTAGGACAACCGGGACTCCACCGGGAAAGTATTAAAATGTTTAATACCTCCGGGAAGAACCAGGAGTTACCGGGAAGGACTGGCAATGGCCGGTTTGGTACTGCAAACAACCGGGACTGCACCGGGAACAACCGGGACGGCACCGTCAGAGCACCGGTTTACTTATGTAACGTAGCTATAAAGGCCATTTTTTAAGGGACTCTGCCGACATTCACCGGGGCTCCACCGGGGCGTTGCCGTAGCTCTGTCGGGCTGTGTTTGGGCCCCGGTGGAGCTAAGGTGCCGTCCCGGTTGTTCCCGGTGCAATCCCGGTTGTTCCCGGTGCCACGCTGGTCGTTGCCGGTCCTACCCGGTGACTCCCGGTTCATCCCAGAGGTATTAAACATTTTAATACTTTCCCGGTGGAGCCCCGATTGTCCCCGGTCTTCCACGGTTCATCCAAGTGGAGTACCGGTTCATCCCGGTTCATCCCGGTAGATGCCTGACCACGCACTGGGGCTCCGCCGGCATCATAGTGAGACTGGGCCTTAACCGCATTGTAGCACGAGGTAAATTTACCGGCCGTCATGTACGCAATAAACAATAACCTGTGACAGAAACCCACTGCCACAACTTTACAACAATATATTGATTAGGCAATTGCGGATTTGTGCCATTGGGGTCCTACTTTCCACACCTTACGGATGTTACAGATGTGGATTTTACAGGTAAAATCATGTATAAAAACATGAAATTCATCTCAAAATGAGTTGACGATAACCGATTTTCAAGAAAATCGCTTTGATATACAATGTAAAAATCAAAATCCGTATGAGATACATAATGATCGAAGTTGGGACATGGGATTTACTTTGACATAAGCAGAGTTTCGAGATAAGCGAGTTGGGGATAACGAGAATCGAAAGTTAGTTGAAAAAGAGTACCGTATGCTGAAAACATATCGGCGCTCTCTATCAAAATGAACGTATAAGATGAAGATGCGTCATTTTTATTGAGACCGACGACATTAGGTTCTCGACTCTCAACTGTCATCTTATACATGGATTTTTTATTTTATTCGTTTCCTTTGGCCTAGTCGTGAATTTAATTATATCATAATAATGTGCATTATCATGTCGACTGTGCGCTTCGGATCATGTTGTGCCGTTGTTACTACCTCTTCCTCAAAGGAAACATCCAGCCACTTCATGACTCTGTATTTAAAAAAACTTTTCTTTAATTTGCCTTTGAGAGATAACCAATACGTCTTCTGTGAAAAACGTATACACGCTAAAGCGCTGTCGTAGCGAGGCATATACGTATACTGTCAGAGACATGATAATGCCTAATAATAATATTTAGCCTTTATTTCTGATAACTGGGTCACCCTACACATTTCTAAACACACCAGTTGCTTCATGATACATAGATAAATATGGAAATTGTAAAATTGTGTCAATTAAACACAGTTGTAAACCTTAATGGCATTTTTTAAAGTGAAATTTGATTTCGGTTTGATTAATCAGCGGTATATTTCATGTTTAACCGCATAAACCAGACACATCTTTGATTATAATTTGATGTAACAGACCTATCAAATGTCATTGTGCTTAAATTCAGAGTTTTGTTATTAGAAAAGCATAATCTTAACTGTTTTAAACACAATTTTCGACTATTCCGTTTTCGATGTCATGTGTATTAAAACAATGTTTTCGTAGTAAAACATATACGCGACGTCGTAGCGAAACGAACTACGCTTTGACCTCGTCAGCCCCCAGTGAAACCATACAAATAACATGTAGCAAGTTATTTAATATTTGTAATTAAAAAGTATGACCTTTCATTTGCTTTATAATACGGCTCTTTATATGGTTAACTCTGAATCAAAATACTGACGGTCCTGTATACAAAAAAGCCAGTTTTCACTACAGTGCATAACTAGGTATACTTGTAAACGAGTGCGTGCGAGTATTAACATGTATAAATCCCACAGTCTCATTAAAAGTTATCGATACAGGATACTCAAGGTTTAACAATTATTTTCAGCAACAACGAAAAACTTCTTAACTTATTAGTTAAACCAGTATTGAACCTTATTATACAAATAACACAATCAAATGAAATTATTATTGTAGTGTATGTAATGTATGCATAATATGTGCAGAATCAAATTATTTACTTTTTGTTGGGGCTTATTATGTGATGGTTTATTTGTTTTATAGTTTACATTACATTCACTTGCATTTCTTTCCAACATGTAAACATCTGAACACATCTACGTTAACATTTAATTAAGTTACAACGTTGATACTGAAACCCGTGTCAATATATTGTGTAACAGTTCATTACGGTACTAGTCTGTCAACAGACTAATATTTTCTTTTCTTTTCTAGTTTCACAATTACTTCTGAAGATGTATTGCAATACAATATCAAAGCTCATTTTCTCTTCTAGCTGAATAAAGCATATAAGAAAACGTAACTCCGTATAGTATAAGTACAGTACAAGAAGTAGGAGAGAGTTATCTCTATAAAATGATAATGCAGGGCTGTAAACAGTATATACGATATCCTTTATTTACGTTTTACGTATACACAATAGTATATGTAAGAGATAAATAGGAAACAAGTCAAACTCTTGAAATATTATAGCGTGACACATTTTTATCATAATTATACTGTTTCGATCGAGTTATATGGATATGTCACTGCATATGAAAGGTCTATGCAAAGGATTAGGAAAATAAACCGGTTACGAAATCACAAATCACAAATGTTCTCAGAGTTAAAAGATAAATGTTTAGACGTAAGTATTTTTTTTGTTACAGATAGTATCATATTGTAACGAAAACTAGTCGTAGAAAGCTCTTGTAAAGAAAACATTTTAATGTGAAATTAATGTTATCTTAATAGCTCTCTGGCAAGTGCAAAGCATGCATGCATGATTATTTCCATGCTTGAGAGATGTAATTAAAAAGTTACGGCCAGAATATGTTCAAGTTATCTGTATGTTTAAAAACATTATATTTACGATAGTTATGTTCCAATATGATACTTTAGGAAACGACAAGGAAAATAAATTTCTTATCTTCCTTGATAGGATTTTACTACGATTGCATGCGTAGTCGCACGAATCTCTCTTGAAACCCTATTCTTTCAAAGGAAAGGGGAAACAAAGTATGAAGCCATTGTTATTCTGACACTTTTTGTGACCGATATGTTATTACCGTTTTGAGAAACACAAGTTTGAAGTAACATGGTATAAGTACAGATTTAACAAAACCATAAATAATTGAAAATATTTCAAAATTCGCATATTTACCTCATTACTAGTATGTATTATATATAAGTTGCATGGTATATGGTAACGACGGCAAGATTATTCTAGCTCACCCATTCCATGCGGAGTTGTCCAAATGTCGATCAAAGCACACGTCGTGCTATATATCAACACATGGACAACACATTGATAATAATGGTTTCACAATAGGTTCGCATTATCATACATAAGTTTTATTATTCATTGTACTGTTCAAGTACATACTATGTGCTCATTGATTGCATCAGGATTGTCCTTCAAATAAAAAAACTCCGTTTATAAAACGTGTATTTTGCTTCAAGGCAATATTGAAATACGTTAATTATATTCCAAAAACTCTGAACACTCGTGTCTTTACAAATGTATATGAGACATACATACAAATTAACATCATTCGATCAATTTTGAATTGTAAGTCGACGTTAAGTGCTCGCTTGTCTTTGGTCGAATAGGGATGTGAGCAAGAGGGCATTATATCAACATTTACAGGACAAATATACATCCAGGGGCGACTAATGTTACGCAACATTGCACCTCATGTTGATATTTATGTTATCATTGCTTAGAATGACATGTACTTATAACCAATAGAGCATTGAGAATCCAATATAACACTCTCACTTTAAAGAAGCTATCATGTTAGGTCATTGTTAGAATCTTAGTTAGTTCAGGCCTCTTAAAAATTAAACTTTTAAATACTACATAACAAAACAGCGCATTATACCATGTTCATAGCAGTTAGTTTAAATACGTCATGGACGAAAGTTTGATTGAATAAAGGACATATTCTAAAAAAGATATCTAAGTAGATAGTTGTTTAAGTAGGTATATTCTTATTTAAAAGAGTGTGCAAATTGCAATATATAAATGTTTCTAAAGAGTGGACGATATTATACAATAATTGTAATCAGCAGTGTTTAATCATTGTATAGCGAAATTGTGAACTGGATGTGCTTTAAATGTGCTTCAGATAAATCAAAGTGTTTCCCTTATAATAGAATAGCATATGTTATTTATTACAATTATCTTTATCGTTAGTATATAAATTGTGACTCAAGTATCCGCTATTTTCGCAGTATTTCCTCTTCGGTTTGAAACAAGTTGGGACGATGTCACGATATGGTATCCGACCGAGTAAAAAGGCATCTCTTAGGAACATTAATTAACCTTTATATGTATGCTAACAGTAAAACAACCTTTGAAAATGTTTGTTTAGGGCGTGGAACGGATTCGTGCCTACGCCACAATGTATACCACATATTACGTAATTTAGTCTGCATGTTGTCATTTGTGTCAATCGTTGTATTTACGTTTGCATTAATTTAAGATATACAAAAAGCACAACTATGTTACAATTACATTTAATCATTGTATTACATTATTGCCATTCCAAATTTAGGTCACCAGAAATCATTCCATTTATACAAGTAATATATGCAAGAAAACTTATCCAATGTCGTTAAAACGTACGGACACGCATATACTATAACTTAATTTTTATTACAAGACAAAAACACGTTGAAATTGGTGATTTACATTTAATTTAAACAATTAAATTGTTTTATTACGCCTTCAAACGACCCACAATCTTAACCATGCTGTTTAAGATAACATAGGCTTATACGAACACAGATATGACTAATACTATGTAATTACTGCTACGGAAGCACGATTGTATCATTTACACAAAATGCTTTAATGTTTTATCTTTTTTATTTAAACCCGAATGCATCAGTTGCCTTAGGCTTTAATGGTAATATATTGATAATTGGAGCAGAGTAGATAACTCGCTTGCTGTGAGTACTTATCCAAAAACATGCACTAATACCTAGCTTGAGTAAGTAATAAAGCACGTAACTATGACTGTGCCTGTGTTTGAAGTTTAACTTACAAATATAGCGTAAACAGAATTACTTTAACTTTCACTTAGGTAAAATGGATATGATACAAATTCCATTCAACATGCAATATAACGAAACAAACGGTTTTAGGCTCAGTTTGAAACGACCTATGATCATCCAAGTAGATTTAACGTTGGTTTCGGGTCTTGAGCATAGGTCAAAGCCTAACGCATTGATGAACACTTGTGAGTGATCGATGATACAAGGGTTGTGAAATAACAGCCATGTTGATATACTAGTACGTTTTATCAAATATATACACGTGCTTTTTAATCCGGTTGTATAAATTAGTTTATAAAATGCTTCATAACAAGTTTTAAACTATTGAAACATAATACATTATATCTTTTCAAAAACAAGATTGACTGAGAACTACGTTTTTAAATTTTAATTTAATTAATATGTATAGTGTAACATTTATCGTAATAACTAGTAAAAAGGTGTAAAGACTTAAAGCAAGTTCCAGCAATAATGCTAGTTCCAGCAATTATGCTCATACTAATTATAAATAAGTGGAACACGTAACCAATTAATGATATTGTTCAAATCCAATTATTTAGCCCTTTATTCACAATGTGTATGGCCTCTCAGTCGTATTGACCGAAGGAGACATCTCAAACGAAGTATTTTACATAACTATTGGTCCGTCAGTCGTATTTAACGAAGGAGACATCTCAAACGATGATTTTCACAGTACTGTTGGCTCCTAAGTCGTATTGAGTGAAGGTGACATCTTAAACGATGCATTTCATACTACTGTTGGCCTCTCGGTCGTCTTTAGCGAAGGAGACATCTCAAACGATTGATTTCACATTACTGTTTGCCCCTCAGTCGTATTGAGCGAAGAAGACATCTCAAACGCTGTATTTCACATACCCTTTGGCATCTCAGTCGTATTTAGCAACGGATACATCTTAAACGATGCATTTCACTTTACTTATGACCCCTTAGTCGTATTGAGCAAAGGAGACTTCTCAAACCATGTATCAAGGATACTAATTAACATCACAATGTGTTTGAGTCGATCTTCTTTGTGTAATCGTTTGTTTAAATCAACAATATTTAGAATCGGAATGTGTTCGAATTTGATTCGGACATCTTTTTGTCAAGTGCGCTATTCAAATGCAAGTACAATGACATATCTTAAACATGTTAAGAAGATAACAATTCAAACCAACCATACATCCTGATCAGAACACACACCTCTACAAGTAACAGCTTTTAATTTGTTACATTTTAAGAAGCCTTTTTTATAGTGTAAACACGCTGTCTAACCCTGCTACGCTCTGTAATAAATTCTGCATAGTTTCTGCTCGGATCAAACACGTAAAGGCCCTAGTAATTTTAGGGCCAGAAGCAGCCCCTACTAATTACGTCTGAAATCTATGGCGCACACAGTTGAAATCAACAGTTGCTGTTATTTTGATACGTTAGGCACAATAACTACGAATCAAATAAATATATATGCGAACAGTAAACGTGTTGAAGGTAAATCGTGTGCACAAATAATAAGTAAAAGCATCAAATAAGAAGTATACGTGGTTGTGGTCCGGGTAATATCCAAAATTATTTTTCAAAGTAGAGTGATAACAATTTCTCGTTTTCACTGGCGTTAGCAAGTTGCCATTAAACATAATTTTCGGTAATACTCATTAAACCAATATTTGCAACATCTTGTTAGTCTACACCGGTGGAAGATCCCTAGTAGTCTTCGGATAAAGGTATGAACATTAATTAATATAAAAATTATCAAAACATCAGCCATTGTTTATTTTGTCGGGACATTTTAATTTTATTATTTATTATTCACATTAAACAAGCATAAAATCACAAGTCAACTCTCGATAGAGTATAACAGACTCGCGAAAATGAACACAAAATTGAATAGATTTGCATTATGACCTTATACAGATGAACATATCTTGTTGATGTTTTCATCAATACAATGCTGTGCATTTGGTATCAAAAGGTGTTTGTATTAATCATGTTTGACCTATCCAGTACAATGACTATATGTATAAACATTACGGTTTGAAATCTGTAAACTCGTTTTTGGACGCCTTGTGAAATTAATGTTTGCACGTATAAACTTGTAATGTTACGAAATACCACAATCTAGAATATTTCAGGCTTCCTATTAGGCACGGCGACCTCTTCGTTTATTGAATTTAACACTTTAAAGCCAAAGCTTGTTTTTGTTTTCTTATATAATTTGCGAGACCAAATGTTGTTTTTGTCGTGGTGAATCCCTCCACAGTGGTTCAAGAATAGGGATATGTCCACATGAAATACTGAATGAAAACGTTTCAGCCGATTATAAAACGAGTACTTCTTCATCGATTAGTGCAAAGCAGGATTGACGTATAACAGCCAAATACGAAGATATTACATGTCATTTAAAAGCATGTTGATCCAACTTTTGAGCAAAACAAACAAACAATTATTTTAATCGTAAGCAAAATCATTTACTCCGTTTATCATTCATGTACTTGAGTTTCTATTGTTCATTACCCTAGGGACACAGTGTAACTGTAATGAATACACCTTTACTAATCTGAAGTGCTTACCAAATTGATACAAATGCAAATCTTCGGTGTAATAAATGTCGTAGAGGAACACGACTAAATTCAAAAGTATTCGCTTCGAGAGTTTGATAGTGGCCTCGTACGAAATTTATGCTGTGGGATCCAGATGTGTATGTTGATGATTTGTGTCCGCAATAACGTGTAATGTCGATCAAAAATAAAAGGGGATAAGGTTGAGGCCAAATACAGATTCACTTGAAGTTATAGTTATACACAGCATATGGACACAATGAAATCAAATCAAACGAATAACTTATTCTATTTGGTATGTGGTGTTGGTTTTTGAAGACTTATGTACTCGACGGATATTTGAAAAAGTATGACTAACTATTAAAGTTAGTAACATTATGCAATTATGCTCCAGTGATCTCTCATGTGTTATTATTTTACAAGAATGGCTAAAAGCTAATATTTAACTATTACAGATTACTAATATGTTCAATGTCACGTTTATGTTTATTAAACACAGTGATAGACAATCGTAATAGTTTAAACGTTTTCAAGTAAACAACAACTTGACATTTAAGCCATACGTTATTGAATTCCGGTTTATAAACAAACACAACGTATTTAGCCATTTCGCAACGAAGAACCTGTTGTCATTTGCTGATTGAAAATACGACGGGGACTTTTTTGTGGGTTGTTATTTACGATAACTACAATCCAATTTTGAAACTTTTTCTGGAAATCAGATGTGTTTGTGTGATTGTATATCAAGTATAGTATTTGCAGGTTTTTGGAAACATAACAATGGCACATCTTGGGAGTTCCAAAAAGTTTTGAAGCAATAATTTATCTCATGTGTTTTAGAATTCCTATACGTAGACAGTGCGGATGAAGGCGTTACGAAACGCACGAATTTTCTTATATTTCATCAGGTCTGGTTTATGTTTTTCCATTTGAGCTTCGCTTACGTCGGGAAATAGTTTCGCATTGAAAACGCACGTATGCTTTTGAAAGTCTTATAGTATTCATTAAAATAAGTGCTGCACATTATATTTAATAGTAATGTGTGTTTTTTTCTGAAACAATGTCATACATTGTGGTCAATATTTAACTTAATTCATGACATTCACACAGAATATAGTCATACATATAAACATTAAATATGACGTCATCGCGTTATAAACAAAACTGACTGTATGCACAATTAATGTTGATGGTTGTGTAATAGTAATATCTTTAATGACGTGTACTCGTTAATTGAATAAATTATATGAGTCGCGTTCTAAGAAAACTGGGCTTAATGCATGTGCGTAAAGTGTCGTCCCAGATAAGCCTGTGCAGTCCGCGTATTTTTAGTTTCAAGGAAGTCCCTCCTTACCGAAAATCAAGTTATAGCGGAAAAGGCTAATCTGGGATGACACTTTACGCTCATGCATTAAGCCCATTTTTCTCAGAACAAGGCTCATATATTTATAAAATACAAACAGGTTGAGGTTACACATTTAGTTATACTGAAAACGTTTGCAGAACATTTTCAGCGAAAGAAGCTTTCGTGTGGCGTTTACACTCATACATGTCAGAATGAAATCTTATTATCAAGATTTAAAGGTGTGGTTGAGAGCATTTCTTTATATAAACTGCATTATTGCAAACAATTAATATCAATTGTATATCAAATCGGCTTATTAGGATTGAATTGTTAATTGACATGTGTGTATTTTTATGTTCGGCATGCCGTTATACCGGAGAAAGCCTATAACAATATGCCGTCGGTTAAAATACTTATAAACGATGTTTTAATCAGTATTTGGTGGTTATTGTAAATTGAACATTTCACTTCCGTTTTATATGAAACTCTTCAAAAGGCAATTGTAAAAAATGGCGATGGAGTTATCCCTAGTTTGCGTAATACATATTTACCAATTTAAAGTTTTTTTCGCGTGCAGCAAGTATATTACAGTTCTATATAAATTATATATTTGGAAAAAGAATGTTGCAATACCAAAACGTGTTGTTATAAAATACACACAATACAAAGCATCTAACTGGAAACCTATGAATACGGCGAATAAACTTCCCTTCAATTGTTATACATTGGTCCGGATCGGTCCTCTCGCATTTGTAGTTTCGGTATCTTTTGTATTTGTATTCGAACTTCTGATTACGTGCTTCCGCTCGAGAGTTGTTTCACAAATCTGATTGATTAACTGATGAGAAAAACATTGCAATGCAATTAAATACAACGTTTTGGAAATATCGCAACGTGTGTGGATCAGTCATGGAGAAGCGAATAAAGGCTGTCGTATTTACGTTTTTGATAGTCATCTATCAAGTAAAAGGTAAAATGTTACTTGTATTGTACAACTAATTTTAGTTTGTAATATTTCGCATAAGAACTACTGACTGAGCTAAACATTATAATTTATATATGAGTAATACAAATCTTTAATTATATTAGCACAACTAAAGCTCAGTTTCGCAAAATCGTTGTCTCTAACAAGTATACCTGTGCCCGACAACTCCAAATGTATACTACATTAAATAATATGTATTCAATTTAGAAGTTTAAGTTTATAAACATTGCATTATTATATATCTAGCAATGCTATTCCACTTGTAATATAACGCTTAATTAATGTCATTTGATACTCCATTATACGAAAAACCAGTATTAGTTTGCACTGCCAGATATTAGTTTTCGACACAATATTGTTCAATTTCAACAAAATCAAGAATATGTGCACGAATCAATTGCTCCTTTATGACATTTAGGTTTTGATAGTTTCTCAAATTATAAAATATAGCTTAATATATTATCTTAATGTAAATGTATTTCAGTTGTAAATTCATCGTCGGAAAAAAGTAGTTCTTCAAAATCTACGATTGCGACCACTAACGTGCCTGCAGAAACACACACGGAAGGTAATGAACGCGGAAACGACCGTTTTCGATGCATCACTAAATATAACGCGATTGTATTATTCTAATATATTGCCTTTCTTCCCCATTATTTAACAAATAGAAAACCATAGGTATTGCTGCCTTTCCTTTCGGCAAATTCTTTCTTACTCTGTATTTTAACTAGAATAAAAAAATTGAGATGTAGAAATATTAACATGAAAAACATGTAAAGGAATGGTGCGAGAACTAGTATGGTTCATTTCATCAATAACACAGTTGCAAAAGATGGATTTATTGCTTTACATTATTTAGTGATCTTATGTATTACACAGGAGGCTTATATGATTATTTAATACTTAAACAATACATGAGTCAACTAGCTTACAAAAAGACGATATATATGAATATAAAGGAGATTCATACGATAGTTATAAAAATGCAGATGTAAACGATCCTTTACAATACAAACAAAATTGTCGGATTATAAGCCAACTCAATTACTTCAAAATATATATGTAAGATTAGTGACACCTACAAAGTCAACTCATTCAACTCGAGGAGAGAGATAGTCTTCCTTATATCTGACAAATTAACACATGCCGAACCCGGATATAACAAAAGAGTTTTATACGATTCCTAGGTACTGACATAAAAACAACACATTGAGTTAAATAAATTATTTTAAAAAAAAATTATTATTATTAATAACCGACAACATAAACACGTACTTCGTCAACATCATTATTACATAGGAAATAGAACCATTTAATAAGTTTTGACTTATTAAACATATGAGTCAACTTTATTTTCGTTAATGATGTATCAATGAACTTATTTATATGACGTTAACAGTAAATCGGCTTATTCGGTAAAAAGAATTTCGTATTAACAAAGTCATTAAGCACAACACTAGTAAGAAAATGGGTAACACTAACATAAAAAGTAATTTCCTTTTTTCTATAGTGATCGACAGGTCCACGACCGTTTATTCCGCAAACACCACCACCAAACCAAAAGATAAAACAACGGGTAAAGTTGTATACATTTACTTTAACTTGTCTAGCAAATAGTTATATAACGCAAATGTTCATAACATTTAGTATATTTATTAATGTATTTAATTATAATTTCAAACTTTTATGCGAGTTTACATGACGTATACATTTTTAGAAGAAACGTCCCCTGTCGTTCTCAACGGTGTGGTTCAACTTCATTCTGAAACAAACCTCCCATACAAATCTCGGACTATATATGCACATACTATTACAAGCAGTATTTGTTCACAGACGTGATAATGAATAGTTGTCAATGGTAGTCTGTTGTATAACGCTTCACAATAAAAACAAAGTTTTATGTAGACCGAACATTTATACTGATATTATCATGATATACAAATATTATTTGTCAAATGTGTCTCCGTATTATACTTATGAGGCCCAAAATAAATCCGACGGAAAACGTTTTAGATTAAATTAGATTAATTTAATTAGATTTAATAAGATTAGATTAAAAAATAACGCGATTAAAGCTTGTTTCGATATGTTGAAAATACAACTCTCATCTTTTATATTCATCTGCAGAGATGAGATGGCACTTAGACATCATCGGACCATGTATCGGCGGACTACTATTACTGGACATAGTACTTATTTTGGCAGTATGTTATACAAAAAGAAGGAAGTCCTGCGAAGGAAAGCAAACTGGTAAGTATATTATTTGATACAATTGTTTGAAAATTCAAATACATACCATCGTTCAATTATATAGGGTTGTACTAACAAAATAATTCTATAATGTTAATACCTTTGTATTTTTCGTAAATTTGTACATTGAACAATCAATCGCCAACAATAACTGACTTAGTGTTTGTTTTGCAGCTATGGACATAGGAACCGACGCAACATGCTTACGCATTATGTATGTAAATCTTCAAAACATTCTAGAATTATCTGTTTATAGGCAACGTACACAATACTCATTATTTAATCACCCAGAAATAATAATTGCGATATTTGTGTGGTATAAGGCATTAAGTCAAAACTTGGGAACATTATTTAAAGTGATATTATGGGCATCTAACAGTTTATATGTGTCTATTGCAACCGTTGTTTATTTTTGGTGTTTTCACTTCATATACACTAGTATTTGTTAATGCAGCATCAACATACTAAAACATTATGCAGAAAAGAGAAAAATAATGCATTTGAATATCAACCATACTTTCGTTCGACAACTGATCATGCATGTACGATGTGATACTAAATTTAGTTTTAGGGCAGATTCGTTCACACGACACAAAGACGCAATTTTGTTTAAGTATCATTTCCGCTTACAGAACTGGGTGGGTCACGTAAGAATATCGAAAATATAATATATTTTTATGAACAACTGGTAGCAAGATGAGTTGCAGATAATTGGTCAGTAACCACATTTTAACTAACTTTTTTGACCTGTTAATTCTTTTCAGCTCAATTCAACAGTGAAAAATGCCCATAATATCACTTCAAGTCCTTGTGAATGTATATAACGGCATCTATATCAAGTTTTCGGTCAAATTGCATGTAATTTTAAGTAATTTGCATGAATCAATCAGTGTATTATTTGCCTGAAAATAGGACGTTTGTTATTTCGTTAATAGATACGAAGACATGTGATATCAAAAAGTTGCCAACCATACGAACACAACTCAAATGACACCTATGTAATTGAATTTGTCTTAAAATATGTTCAAGACAATGTTGTCTGAGCCTTTGTATAAGTAATACCGCATAATTGACTTCCAACGGGAAAATAAATGCTTACAAGCTATTGTTACATTGTAGTCATGAAGAGACCGAAGCCAAACAAAGCACCGGAAGCATGTATGCGAACTTCGATGGTAGGTCGTTTGTATTTGAAGTTGTTTATATACAATTATTGGTTTCATGATAAAGCGACATTAGCAACTTGTTATTTCGACAGCATAATACGCGATTTGTTTTGTATTTATCTGATTCAATGACTGATAAGCCGTTAAAATCACGTAATGTGATCTTAAGAGAGTTTGGGCAGGTAGTCAATTGCTCCATAGTGGTGTGTAAAATGACTGTGTCACAGATTTTCGTGTTTTAGAACAAATTCAATACATGAATCAAGTACCAAGTCTTTTATATTTCAAATGGTGTATGTGAGCATAATACGACTTATAAAAAAAGTCATACTCTGGGGTTCAGACTCGGGAAACACTCGCTAACACTACACCACGGACGCTTTCGAATTGGAAGTTACTGTAAAAGTGAAGTCTGTAACGAACGTGCTTGCGCTATTATATATAACATACATGGATAGTTGAATATATGGCAATTTCATTTTATGATTGCCATTTTGTGAAAATGTCAACACGACACTTGAAATGGCTCTTTAAGTGAATCGATGCCGCTCTATTCCAATACACAATCGGATATTTTCGTCATAAAGGCAGTATAATTGTTTGAATATTCCTGCTTTACGTATTATCAACGGTTAATCATTAAATACCCTGAGAGCTATATCACTGAACTGTTACAGAGCTACACAAACACGCATTTTTTTAACGTTTTGTTTTAATGCTAAGTCATACAATTTTACAAAGTCTCGGTGATCAATTCCCAAAACCTTTTTTTTGCAAAAACCTAACAAGGGACTGTTATGTGGAACTTTAATTTCATTTCATCAAAGTTAATCATTAAATTGTGATAGAAATAGTATAGTTAAGTACCGTGAAATATAATAAATGCTTGTTTTATCGTAATATCTTATTAAATAGAATAGCATAGCATTTCAATTGTATAATAATAACGTTGATCCACCGGCCATTTCTCCTTGACGACATAGACCCCATTTCGACCCCCATACATAGTGTCGATGGTATTGATTTAACACAACCGCGATTGAATCTGCCGTGCTCTGTAAAAAGGGTTTTTTAATGCATGTGCGTAAAGTGTCGTCCCAAATTAGTCAGTGCGGTCCGCACAGTGAGCTTATTGTTTGCTAAGAAGAGACTTTCTTTGAACAGAAAATGTTATACAAGCTGAAAGTGTCGTCCCTGATATCAGTAATGCTGTTCTGTACGCTCTTGTATCGTGTATGCGAGTCCAATTGTAAATGTGACAATTTGAACTCAATACTTTGTACAATGCTAAAGCGCACTATCTTAACTAATGCATGCCTTGTATCGCTCGGACAAGACGATTTAACAATTGAAGACCCTATCATTTTGTCCATTGGTAAGGCTGGAAACAGTCCTTACCAATTATTTTTAAGTGTCGATGTCTGTATATATTGTCTACGTAGAAAGTATACAACAGTACAAATATAAAAAGTCGAACAAATGTCTCATAAGATAACAAAGCATAAACGTATAATAAAATAAGTTTTCCCTTGCTGTATTGTTGTGAAATAATTGACTCAGTCATGTTAACAAAACTATTGTCTCAATATACTGACGAAAGAAGATCACGAATAAAACCCGAAGCACGTAAGTATCATTTATTAATTAAAAAAGGCTTTTACATTATATACTGCATAAACTTGTCTTTTTTATTTCAAGAATGTCAACAATCAACTGACGAGATCTACGTCAATGATGATAGTGTTCGATGCGCTCCTTCGGTTGACTATTCCAATGGTAATCACCTCTTTGTATAGTATTGTAGATTTTCATATATTAAGAACCGAAAATTGCAAGAGCATCTTACTGTTAAGCAAGTGCAAGATAGCATTTTAACATCGTCGTTGTTTGATCTGCCCAAAGTGTCCAGTTGGGCGTTTGTTCTCATACACGAGTACCAAAATAACCAACACATTCACGAACTATAATGACACAACTGGAATACAGTGTACGATTTAAATTACGCGAACAAGTTTAGATTTTTAACACAATACATATTTTGATTCCATGTGGAAAATTGTTGCTTTGCGGGTCGATCTGAGAATGACTACGTGGTAGTATTATTCATATGTATGCACCATACAGAATTTAAACAAAATAGTGCATTTTAGCACGTAAAAACTACTAAATTTTTGTTAAGCAAGGTAACATATTCCTGAACTTAGGGTCTTTCGTGGTGTTGCGTAAAGCAATCGTATGGTTACCAATCGCAATGTATATTAAATCTCGTTGAATGTAGTTTACTTTTATACTTAAATCAAGCATAACGCGTTTCGTAAAAGTTTGAATTCTTACAAGAAGCACCACGGGGTATGTTTCGTATCTGCTCCTCGATGATAAAAACAAATATACACTATATCAACAAAAGAAGAACATTCCTATTGGCAATATGGGACGCTTAATGTTCACTAGAATGTCTTTCGTACTTATTACATATGAACCCAGAAGACAAACACATGACACCGTATTATAAACAATTAAATATTTGCAAAGATGTATAAACAAAACAAATGCAAGGACACAACCACTTTAAGTTAATTATATTAACGACAGTGGGCTTTTAGTTCAATATTTTTTAATAAAAGTATTTTATGATTCTGTACAGCTATTTATATTCTTTACGGTTTGTTTGATCAACAAAACGTGATTATTATACCAAGTGTTAATATCAACCATCGTATCTCTAGTTGTGTGGTAAATGTTAACAATAATTTGACAATATGGATATCTGTCCATATCAAGTTTTGATAATTCGTCATTTCAGTTCAGGTGGTTTCACATGAGATTCAAAGGTAATTTAAACATTATATTCTTCAAATATTTTCCATAATTCGACTGCTATTCTCGAGATATGTAGCGTAATTTTCTCACGTAAAATTTTATCATCAAAATACAAATACCACAATGCTCGTAATCGAATTTTTTGTATATCATTTTATCCATTATACAACCAAAATAAGCAGGAATACAAGAATTTTGAAAACAATATTTTTAGGAAAAGTTTATGTATATAGAAACATGAATGTGATCATGTGTGTTAGTTAAATGCCATATGATGTATCACAACTGAGCTGCATTAATAGTGCGGTCAGACATAATAGCTAAACTAATTACTTTTTAATACACGTGTCTATGTTAAAAGTATGCATTATGTCGCATGTTTCAGTTACAATGAAGCAGCTGATCCTTCAATGATAGAAAACTTCGAGAATCCCTTCTATGATGTTGACAACCTTGAGAAAAATGACCATGCTAATGGTAATCGTCATCATCAGCAGCAGCAACAGCAGCAGCAGCATCATCATCATAATAATCATCATCATCATGATCACCACCTCCACAACCGCCATCATCACCATCATCATCATTATCATCATCATAATCATCAGCATCATCATCATCATCATCATCAATCTGATCATTATCATCATCATCATCATCATTATTATAATTATCAACATCATCATCGTTCTAAAAACAAATAGTGTTATGGTATGCTCAATTGAATTCATCTCATTTCAGGAAATCAAAACCTTGTAAGTGGTCAAACGTACGTATATTATGTTTTTATAGCATAAATGCCATTTGTGATGATTTCTTCTTTTACCTTTGTAAGCAGTGATGTTGAAAATAAGGTTCTTCTGTAGGACTTTTCAATGTCTTTGTATGTTATAATGAGTGTGCCGACCATGTGATTGTTACAAAACTGTATTTAATTGCTTATTTTTTAATACTTTGACAACATCATAATCAACGCATATGAAACTATTCAGGGTCAAAAAGGAGGTCGAAATATTTGTTTATGAAAGATTTTTAGGTTGCCTATTGAATAGCTATAATACCATTAATTATATGCATTGTATCGCCTGATACACCAACAATTTATATGTGTATTCTACTCATAACAACAAAAGTCGCACTGATTCTTGTTTTGACTTTGATAGTGTTCCTTTTGTAGATTATCCGATGAACATGGACATCAAGCACAAAGTTACCTTTACAGCGTTGTCAATAAACCTAGGAGAAACTGATTGGCGGGAAATATGTGTACAGAAACATGGACATAAAGCCAGAATATATTCATTTGATAGATTATTGTGCAATGCTTATCTGTTGCGACACAACACCATTCCCAGTTATGCCATGATTCGCCAGTATTGCACTAAGAGTTTGGACATACTATTTCATGCATATAGTTTATTTCATTTGATATGTAAACGCAGTACAGACCGACCTTTTTCATTGATTATGTTTCAATGATATTTAAATGTGAATTGGTTGATTTTATTTGTGTGCATATATATATGCTAAATACATATACATGAGGCTTGACATTGGTGTGTGATATAACACTTGGGCAAGCAATAAAGGCTTCCCGCGTTACGGTTTATCGTTTTTTCCTGATAAGAAAATTCACACCCAGTTGAGTTTAAGTGCTTATGGTCATTATTGTAATTTTGTACAAGTGTACATTGGCTGTGTTTAAATAAAAAACTGTCACAAATTCGATGTGTTATGTTTCCTTCTATGAATTGTTTCTGTCGAGCATTATAGTTATACAACCTAATAATTGTTTAAATTCAATTTTGTTAATGTTAAAACATTATATCGAAACAGAAAACACTTCAATAAACAATTGAATTAGAAACCGCTGTAAGAAGGCTTATATTCAATATCAAATGAATTTTACTTGCATTAAATTCCGTGTACTTCTGGAACAAAGCTAAATGAAAGTTAACGGATGCATGTATATATATATGTATGTCTTCTGACGCTTGTGAATGGGTTTGATATAGTCAAACAACGTTTAATTGGCTCTGTGATTTCCGGCAATCTTAAAATTTACGAATGTTAATTATGCCGTGTGATAGTAAATTCTCAATAAATTTGTTTTTATTGCATATGCATTTAAAGTCAAATGTTCGCTTCCTTCATAAATACCTATCATACTATCATTATATTTGAAAACATAACATGCAGATTGCGATAAGTGTTGTTTTAAAGTTTGGTTGGGGCGGGTTTTAACATAATATGGCAAATGCGATTAAACTTTCATGAACATCTTATTCGAGACTATAAGATTTGTCGTGTTTGCACGGATACTCACTTCTCCACTGATAAGATGACTTGAATTGTATTGTTAATGTATCGACAACGTAAAGTACGGTTCTCTCTACATCGGACGATCAGGAATTGTAAAGTTAAGACCCAGTATGAAATGCCATGTCGTATTTCAATATAATACGATGTTCAATGAACCGTATTTTCCATTCTTTTGAACATCTGGTTTTGTTTTTGTTTAAATTGTTAACACGTTAATACTTTTCGAAACGACATACGCATGCACAAAAGATGTGCATGCCTTTTAATGAAATGAACTTGCGGTAGCATTTTTCAACTTGTTCATTATAATTAAAATATAACATACATGAATATATAACGGTTGCTTGGAAAGTATATGTATAATTGTAAACCGTTGCATTAAAAACAAAAAACAGTTTAACACCACATTCGACAGTAAAAAAGCATATTTCTTCTAATATAAATGTAATTGTGTATTTACATTGAATACTATTCATACATAATTATTATTTTCACATTAGGAAACGAACATCTAGACAAAACGCCCTTTGTTTTTTTTTAACTTACACAAATTGATATTTGCCGTCACCGATGTCTGGTGCGTGCACTACTTACCATCATGAAGTTACAACGCGACCAACACAAGTGTTAGACACATTAAAGGTCATAACCATATGTACATACCACCAAATGGGTTTGCGCTTGCCAATCTGAACTCATGCAACGACATTGTCTGTACCACGAGTGATAATAACAATAACTTTATCGTAAATTGTCGTTCTTAACGTCGAGTATCACGCGTTTCTGGACATAAACCAGACAAAGAAACGTCCGCACCTTCATCTACCATGTGGTGTTGGCTAATAATCGCAGAGACATGATCGAAATACATCCAAATACTTTGTAAATTAGTTCAATATTTCGTACCAGTGGATGATTCGAGAGTGCAATTGAGTCATCTGGTATGTTGATAGCTGCATTGGTCGTTTTCAACAAACCACAAGTATAATATAGAAAGTAACAGCACGTTGGAAACCACTAGTTTAGTCTAGAAATAACCGAAAACTGTCACACATGTCTGTAAACAGTTTAGATCAGACATTTAACATATTAATAATTATAATTATAATCTTATTATTGTAATTACGCTTATTTTTTTATTTGTCTACGTGTTTGGCTTAAAAAAGCATAAAACACATTATTTTAATTATGTTTTTTACAAACATATGCATATCCGGTCGTCTAAATCCTTATCTATGTTGTAGCTGAACTATGACATTTCAATATGACTGTGAATTAAATATTTTATACATGTATAATGACGCAAAAAATCAGTATATCGGTATTATGCTTATGGTGATTGGTATCCTTTATATTTAGGGACGTAAGTATATAATACATGTGTGTGCCTAGAAAACGTTGTCCAGGTATAACTAACACTCGATACAGATACTTGTTTTTAATTCACCAATAAAATATCAAGAAAACACCCTGAATTTTCAGATATCAAAGAGAACTAGTGAATTGCAACACTTTGTCGTCTGTCGTGATAAATAAACCTGGTTTGGTTGTGTCTCTCTTTTGATGGCCTGTGTTTTGGAGAAATCAGATATAACTATCATGGGAACGTTTACTCAGACTCAACAGTTTCAATAATTACGGCTTTTATATTTGATTTTAAAACATTGTTGTTATCGTTCTAACGGCGCCAGCATTTCGGTCAAATATAGCGTGTTTTCAGTGCTCGATAGTTAACTTTCGTTTAGTTTTCAATGAATAATTTAAGTGAAAATGCTATTTGTGCTAATTGTGTTTTGCTGAATTATAAATGATGATGATAGGAATATGAAGTGTATGCGGCACACTATTATTATCGTAACAATAACCGGATGCTTTCAAATGCGTTTTGAAAGTTTGAGCCTGTATAACTTGTAAAATCTAACTCACTTGCGGGCAAGCGTAAAACACGTATTCGAAACACAACAAAATTTAGTTGTAGCCCCTTTTAATGCATTGTTTATGTTTTATAGGAAGAAGATCTTTGTGATATATGTAAACTGTGCCCCATATATACCAATAAACAATAACAATGTTATGCCAGGAGCAATGATTGAGTAAATAACACGGCTGTCACTTTCTTATCCTTTCGATTTAGATTCTATAAGTCACATATTTAAAACACAT